>NW_009214852.1:90925-120406 GCF_000690835.1 Fulmarus glacialis
CCTGTACTTTGGGCTAACACCTCCCAAATAACTGAGGACAGAGGAAAGTTGTTTCTACACACAATCCTGCAAGGCTGATCCACCCCTAAATGCCTGGGGACACCCCATGCCTTGCCACTGGTGCGTCACGCCGCACTGGAGCATGGGCAGGGGGGCTGCAGACCTTTCCCACTGCTATCAGAAAAGCTGAGGAACAGCAACACCAGGAGCGTGGGTCCCTTTCCCATGCCATTTTTGGCTAGCATGGCTCCATTAATTTTAGGGGGCATGCTCCTGATTTGTACCAGCGTAAGCAAAGAGGCAATCCCTGGGCTGGTCATTGCAAAGAGAAGAGAGTATTTCTGTGATACACCAAATCCTTGCAAGTCCTTGCAAGTGAGGAGTTTCCTTACCAGAAAACCTGCTCGGAACCAGTCTGCCCTAAAGTAGACGGTTCCTCCTTTTTAAAAGACTGCTTTAAAAATGAACTTGTGGCACTTGAAGTGGCTTTCCGCAGTACACAGCTTTGTATGTCTGATGGATCCTGTCAGTACACATTTTTAAATGCTAATGGACAAGCAAAATGAATAGAAAGGCTTCAAACTCTGCGATTCCTAACTCACATCCATTTCCCCAAAGTCAACCCTCTTGACAGCTGCCTCAGCTGGCAACAAAACATATATAAATACAGACGCAGTTGAGTTTGGGGTGTCTTTGTTAATATTTATATAGCCTGCCACCGGGTGTTTCAGCAGCACAGCTGTTTCCAGCTGATAACTCTCTGTCTCCAATCACAATTGTACAGTTTTATTTCATGGGGGAATATGTATAATCATAAACATGATATGGCTGTCCTGCCTGGTTTATTAGTCTGCATATCTCCAAGGACCATTTTGACATGCCAGATACACTGTGTGTTCAAGAAATGCTTCAGGGACTGCTGGATCTCAGAGCTCTCCTATAGTATTTTTTAATAAAATTGCCAGTACCCTTATTACTGGGATGCAACGGTCGTAACGCCTGACCATGAGACAGTGATGGGAGAGTGTCAGTCTCTAAGTGTATGTAGGCACACAGATAGATAGGTAAATGAATAGATAGACAGATAGATATGTACATACACATATATACAGGTATATATGAAAAAGGCATTTCAAGAAAATATAATTTATAAATTATCAGAAGCATCTAACAGCAATATAGACTTAAAAAGGAAATTTCTTTTTTTTCTTCTCTTCCTCCCCTGCAGGAGTCAAGACCTGTTGAACAACTGTTCACCACCAGTGAAAGAGAAGCCGAGTCCTCCTCTTGCCATGTCGGTGCACTTGCGGAAGTCGGGGAAAGCGCCATGGGTGTGAAAAACTGAGATGAAAATCTGGCCCCAGATCTGAATCTGCTTCAGAGCTTTCCATCCCCTGTTATCAGCTGAGTAGTTTTACTTGCTGCATCCACCGCAGATTAGATGGCATGAAGAGACTCTGCTTGAATGCTTCTGGAGGGCAACCAGAAGCAAACCTGATGTGACACTGCAAGGCTGGTCCACAGCACACCAATGCCACTTTGGATGCCAAAGGACTAGTTACATGAACAAAATTTTCCAGAAATGGCCCCAGAATCTGTCTTCTTCCTATTTCTGAAAAGTGGGGGCAAATGCCTGTCTGTGGAGTCCAGGAAAACATTGCTTTGATGTGGAGCTCAGCTGAAGACATACCCTGGTGATAATTCATTTATGCAGGAACAGACAGTGAGCCTGGTGTGTTACTTACACATATTGTCTTCTCAGACATTGACATTTCATCTTTTTTACATAATAAATCTTCATCTTCTGAGTCGAACTGAGGATTTTCTTCTAAATAACAGAACTGACAATGATACGTTTCAACACAACTGGATTATAAAACTGTCAGCCCCAGCTCTGTTCCCCAATCTCTATCCCTGTCAACAGTGGTTGGCTGTGGAAATTTCAGCCTGCAAACCAGTCTACTATTGAGCAGGTTTTTGCAAGTCTGCAAAGGGAAAAAAAAAAAGGGGAGAGTGAACTTCTGTGTGGCTCCAGTCCCAATCCATTTGTTCTCTTATACAGCCAATTGCCACTGCTAAGAACATCACCGCTTCACTGTGGCCAAACTGGAGGCATGGACCAGGGTAATCAGAGCTTGAAATTATTAACTACTTTCCATGACATTAACCACATTTTTGTGTGCCTTGGAGGGCTGCATGTTGGGTGAATGCTGATATATCATTAATCATCACTAGATAGGCTTTGACTTAATCACATATCATCACCCTGTCCAATGGGCAATGTGTTTTCACTGTCAAGGCAACTGTACTACTGCCATATTTTCTTCTTTTAATTGCAGATGAAGCAAGGAAACCTGCTATATAAGAGAAAAGCATCCCTATAACTCACCCACAGCCAACCAACCCTTGTGCTATAATCAAACCATAGCTACCAACAGCTTATGCAACTCAACCCACACTTCAATAAGTCAATTACACAACTTAAAACATAACGGGGCAGGGGGGATGGTGGAACAGGGAAGTGGAGACATAAAGCCAACCCATCATCTGTAGCCATATGTAAACTCATCCCAGTACGAATCAGTAAATGGGTATGCACAACAGATAGAACTGCAATATAAACACATCTGCTTAGTGAATATAGTCCATAAAAGACTTCAAAACAAAGCAGGAGACAATATTCAAGCTGTTGCATTTAAAAATCATTATTAAATGAACTAGAATCCAATTAATCCATTTTTCCATTGAAGTAAAAATCCCACTGATTTCCCAAAGAGTACAACGAAGCCAGAAGCACACAGTAATACATAAAAGGCCCAGAAATTTTCTTTCTATAAGGAAATTGACAAGCACCAAATGTTTAAAAGGAAGATTCACAATCTGTTACACAGGGCCAGAATGGGTGATTTGCTGAGTAAAAGTCTCTTGTTAATTACAAGACATTAGAGATTAATTTAAAACCTCAGGAGACTTTATTATCTTGTCAGAAGCATCCAGCTCCAAATATTCTTTTTACTGAAATGACCTTTGATTTTTCTGATTTCTAGACTTAGGAGCATCCAGTGGCAGTGAGTCCATAGGCAGGACATGTTACTGGACAAAGTGTTTATTTTTTGTGTGTGAAGTTAAAATCTGGCAGCTTCAAAATGTATTGCCTTCCCTTTTCTCTGTTATGAGAGAACAGTGGCTCTCATCTCTTCTGAACACCCTTGTCCAAACTGCTGGTCCTGTTATGACCTCTTACCATTTCCCTGCTTATTCATCTCCTTCTAACAAAAGCTATCTCAACCTGTTCAGTCTCCCATCAGAGACACATTTTTCCATGACCCTAAACATTCTTGTCACTTTCTCCTCAACCACTTGTAATCCATAAAATGTAGTCACTCTTGTCCCAGAGCTGCAATCAGACTCTGAGACACAGGAAAAAATGTTGACAGAATTTGTGAATCACTATTCTTCTCTAACTACTGCCCAGGCTTGCTTGCATCTCCTCCAGTAAATTTATTTGTACTCTTCAGAAAATTTCAGTTGTTGTCTTTGTCAACGTAAGTTTTTCCACTGCAAAGAACTACAGGAATCTAGAGCTCCAGTATTTCTTACTGTTAAATTTGGGTATCTGATCCCATGGAAAGTGGTCTATTCATCTTTTTACAGTACATCTTTTACAAAACAATTGCATAATTATTTAATATTAATCCTTTTCTTGGGAAAAAAAATGGAGGCATTCATCTCAATTATTCATGTGGGGTTAAAAATATGCCAGAGCGTAAAAAATAATTGTCCATTTTAACAGGTTGTTTAGTAGGTGAAGTCCAGCTGGAAAAAACTAAGCACATGTTATATATCCATGTAAGAGTGTCTCCTATATCCTCCCTTTCCTCATTGAATTAGGCTCATGCTTTGAGTTTCCCTCTGCAGATTGCCTAATATCCTTTCTCCTGAGCCCAAAATGCATGACCAAAAGGCAAAGCGTCTCCAGTCAGAAGAAAAAGCATTTGATTTACCCCTGCTGCATAACACTGTTTTAAAGCCGCTCCATACAATCATAGCACTATTGGCTGGAAGGGACCTCTTTGGAGTCTCTAGCCCAACCTCCTGCTCCAAGAGGGACTGTCACCACCACTAGACCAGGTCAAAAGTGGCTTTGACCACCACTTCTTGACAATCTCCATGGATGGAGAGTTCACAGCTTCTCTGGGTAACCCAATACAATGCTGCAATACCCTCCTGGAGAAGAAAGCCTTCCTGAAGCCCAGCCCAAGCTGCAATGTGTGGTGCTTGCCCCCTGTTATCTTCTCTGCCAGGGCTGCACCTTTGGGGAGACCCTTAGAAAACACCTTTAAATTACCACACAGGCTTTTCAGATGCCTCAGGGGCAACCACCCTCTCGCATGCTCCCCAATTCCTCTCCTTACATCGACTTCTGGGGCTGCATCAGGTAGCTACCGCAAAACAGGAAGCTACAGACGTCTTGAGTCACTGCAGAAATACCATTTTCATGCCAGCTCTCCCAAGGGGATCTGGGCACCTCTTGCCAGCCGATAGATGAGTGATCATCTCTCGGCTGGAGCTGACATAAAGCCAGCAACAGGCTGGGGAGTCACAGCTGCTGCCTTGATAACCCCAGTCTTTGCTGTGGCTGTTAGCAATGAGAGGAGTTGGGCTCTTAATTGCAGTGTCTCCAAATGTTACATCACTGTAATTTCCAATATCATTTCTTTCTCCATCAACAAACAGCATAACAGTTTCTAAGCTAAAAGATTCAGAGCAGCTACAAAAACAAAATACTGACAAGTAAAAACACTAAAATAGATGTATAACCGCATAGAGGGTTTTTCCCATGAAAACTGAAGCAGAAAAATAAATCTGGAAAAGGGTTTGGAAGAAAGCTCATGTGATTCTTTTTTTCTTCTCCCCCCACCCCCCACCCCTTTTTCTGATGACAATAAATTTTCCACAGGATTCAACCATGTGAAAAGTCTCTAGGCAAGCTCCTCAAATAGAATAGTCCCTGAAGCCTTAGAAAAAAGAAGAAAAAAAAGGGGGGAAGGAAAAAAAAAGGAAAAAAGAGCAGGAAAACAAAAACTCTTAAAACTCAATGGGTAGCCACTATTAGGTTTTGCTTAGTGGCCAAATCAGCTCCTAACAGAAAAAAATTGACTTTCGTTCCTGGAGCCTAGAAGGAACAGTGTTCATACATCCCTTGCTCCCTGTAGTTAGATTAGCATGGCAGATCTGTCTGTTTTGCCAGCCCTCTTGGCTTCACAGCAGATGCATAAATGACTAATTTCTGCTCTGTCTTTTGCCATTTTATGATCCTGCACCTCCTAAACCCACACCTTTTAATAACCTCCATCTTTCTAAAGGGAAACAAAACCACCATTTCGTCTCTTTGGCTAAGTAAAATGTGTCTAGTCCAATGAGATGCATAACTGTGCTGTGGTACCGATCGCCAAAGCCACCAATACCACCCAACCATGTCAGCTGCCGTCTGTGGCTTAGTGAGACCACTGATCTTCTCAGGCATGTGATCCTGTTTCAAGAGTTTCAGCGATGCCAAGGAGCTGTACATAGGGACAAACGTTTCCCTTACTTCCTGACAGTTGTGGTATATTGTTCTTATATTAATATGAGGTAACATCTAGTTTTAAATGTCCCAAATGTCCCAAATGGCATGGATTTCAATACTTTCCTTACAGGTCCATTCCACCACTGCAATGACCTCCACTTTCTGTTTTTTCATCCTATTGCTCTTACTTACATCCCCGTGTGCAGCATGGAAACCGTGGAAGATGACTTCAATCTCCACTATAGCAGTGGCTGAAGGAAAGGCACAGCCAGCCAATATCAGCATGTAGTTGGCAGACCTAAGCTATTCTTGATGTCAGTTAGGTTTACCTCATCAGCAAAATAACACTCCACTCAAGGAAAGATTGCTGTCCTCTTCTTTACTTAATCTCTTTTTTATTATTTTAGCATGAAAGTCAACTGCAGAAGAAAGCATTTAAATATGTTATTAAAGAAACTGCCTTCAACTTTCACTGCCACTCCTACCCACCAAAGAAAAGCAAAATGCCTGCTTCTGGTTTCATGTATATTTTTCATCTGTGTGACTCCATTGCAATATTGTTTACAACCTAACTTAGAAGCGAAGAATTACATCCGGGAGCACAAAAAAGATACTAGAAAAAGCTCAAAGGATTGGAAGGACAATATTTCTAATCACAGTCCAACTATTCTTAAAGCAGAACTAAAGAGCAGATGAAATATACCAAGATCACTCAGATAGATGAGATTTTCAGTACAGCTATTCCACCACCTTTACCACAGCCACTTTTAGCCCATGGTCTGATAGTTCTCACACTGATGTCTCTCCTCACATAGAAGCCATTTAGCTTCTGTAAAACAGAAATATTGCTACTTATTAATCGTAAGGATAGGAATTCATTAATATTTCTAACACATCCTGAATAGAAACAGAATATGAAAACAGATTTCGCTGTCAGTTACAATTTTTGAGTTCAGAGTCAGTGAAACTACTGTCATCTATTTCAGCTTCAGCCCAAGCAGGAGCAGAAACTCCCCCAAAATAATGTGCTAAGTATTATTATCACAGTTCAACGATATCATTTTACTTCACTTCAAACCTCCAACTTCAACCTAATTAATTCAGACTGGCACAAAACAAAAGAATGGGACAACTACAAAGATTGTGTCACAAGACAAAATCCATGATCCTCAACACTTATTATTTCAGTAGCCATTTCTTTGGAACACTTTCTTGTTATTTGTTATTTTTGTTACCCATAAATGCGCTTTTGTTCACAAAAGTGGCTGATAACTACACTGATATACACAATTACATGAAGTAAAGGAATTCATTAATTCTTACGTCCACCATTTACTGTATGTTATCCTTCATTTGCTATGATTATCCTGTTGTTTGAAGGAGGAATCAGTGCCCTATGATCCAGGATCTATTTATACAGGGAAGCTGTAGAGATCTATGTACATCAGCTTGGAAATGATTGGCTACATGTGGTCAAATAAACAATTTTAGGTTATAATTATTACTTAAATAGAGATAAGAGCTCTGTTTTCTTAGGCACTGAAAAAGCATGCAACAGTCTTCCTCCTAAAAGCTATATTACTCCAGTCAAGGAAGGCCTATTTATTGACTTAACATTTATTTCTGATTTAACGTGTGCCAAAAGACAACAACTGTAAACCAATTTAAGACAGTCCACAAAAGGCAATTGAATTAAGATCAGTATATTCTGACTGAGTTAGTTGAATTAGTTCCACTTGTACACCCAGAAGGCCTTAGAGCTTTACCTTACAAGGTGTTACAGCAGCCTAATGGTAAAATTAACTGCAGACTCAGCTAATATACCCAAGTTCTCCATTTGTTTGCAGGAAAAGTTAAGAAAGGTCCAAGGAGTGAGTTTCCTATCTCTCTGGATGCATTTTATCATGGAATCACAGAACAGTCCAAGTTGGAAGGGACCTCAAAGATCACCTAATCCAACCTTTTGTGGGAAAGGTGATAAAGGCCTCAATGAGATTATCTAGCACCATGTTCAATTGTGTCTCGAAAACCTCCAGTGATGAGATGACTGCCATTTGATCCTCTCCAGAATTGACCATCTCCTGTCTAGAAATAACCTTCAATTTATGCACATCCTACACTAAGAAGATTCAATGAGAAAGTTCTGCAGTCTCTCCGGCCAGAAAGATGTTCCCTTTTTTCAGGATCATGAAGCCAAAGAACTTTTTGGAGGTGGTTTTTGTCTGCGAAAAGCCCAGAAAATGAAGGCTCAAAGCATCTGGGGTTAGAGCAATCCGAAGGGACTCAAGAGATGCACGTTGAGTCAGTGCTGGAGAGAGGTATCTTGAATTCCTATCCCAGGTGAGTACCCAGCTGTCCCTTGGTTTGGGTTTTTTTTTGTTTTGTTTTGTTTTCTGTCTGTTGGAGCTGTTCAACTCTGCATAAAAAAACAATGTGTTGGGTTATAGCCATAAGCTTACATGCCTAGTCATGGGATTTAATTTTTTTTTATGCAGAGCAGACTGTCTCTGCCAGAAGACAATGAGAGAAACCCACTTTGAATAACCAATAGCCCAGCCATTGCCAATAGCATTCGCCAGGGACAGGGGAACACATTCAAATGCTCCCTGCAAATGAAGAAAAGAAGGGACTAGGACCTGGTCACTCATATTGATGTCTAAGCATTGGGATTTTCCAGGAGCAGGTACAGAGTCCCACCTTGGTGGTTTAAATATGCTTTGAATATAGATAGAGAGTTACTTTTTTTGTTAAAGAGAGAGGAAAACCTACTTAAAGCATCTTGTTTCAAAGTGACTGCTGCTTCCCCTCCAGTAAATGTGTAATAGAAACCAGGGTGTTTACAGGATTAAGTAGCATCCCACTGACACTTTAAAGGATGCCTGTGGTTCAACATGGGTAGATTTGGATTCCTGAAAATGCAGCAAGGTACCATACAGGATGAGAATTTTCTAGTACTTTTAAAGGAAGACCACACACAAGTTAAAGCAGGGAGGGGAAAGGAGCAGGGGCTCATCTCCACCCCAGGATATGGTAGGAAGTCTCCTGTGCTCTGCACGGACCCAGCAGAGCTCTGGAGAGGCAGCATGAAGCCAACTAGACACTTACTGAGGCAGGACTCACATCAGAGAATCTTCCACACACCGAGTTGGGACCAGTTTGAGGAGAAGTTCATGGGGACCAGCTTTACTCGCTGCCCGCTCCTAGAGACACGTGTGCCCCAGGCCACTTGGCAGGGCTTAGGGGATCAGGCTAAGCCTGTGCACCAGCGCTTGCAGAAACCTGCTGCAGGCCATGGGAAATCATGACCTAGTGATCCTCAACTCCGCGAACCCAACCACACACACTGAACCTTTTCAGTAAATACTTCTGATAACTCTTGCACAGGCGGAAACAGGATAAGTTCTGAGCTGTTCACAAAGCGAAAGAAGAGATGCATTCATCTGAGAATTTCTTTACAAAGGATAAATCTATCAACTAATACTTCAAGTCACCTCTTTTTTCAGTGACTTAAAATCACATGGCGAGATTCCCGGCAGAGATACAGATGCCTCCGGGAGTTTTTGGGCAACTACTGCCATTGTTGAAAGTCGCTGGAATTCACAAAGCTGCCATTTAACCCCAAGTCCTTAACTGTCTAACTTCTCTAAAGGTTTGCTTCCTAGGCATGTCCGAGAGCCTCAGCTTTCACAACACTCAATTGTTTACACCTGTCCCCTCTAAGCCTGGAGCGGGTTCACAAAAAAGGTCTTTCCGTGCCTTCGGGACCCATGGCTTTGCTCTCAGAGCTACAGAAAACACAGCGGTCACCTCGCTCCACTGAGACGTGTCCTAAGCCAGGGTGAGGACCACCTCTTCATTGCCTGGGAAAGAGACCTGCTCCTCGGGCGGGTGGGGAGGGGGCTAAGCGATGGTATCACATTGAAAAGTCCTTCTCGCTCAGACTCAGTGACTGCCTTAATGCTGAAATCGGCCTCCTGACTCCCATCCAGAACTGCTCTCTGAGATAATGAGGTCTGGAAAGAGGGCTTTTTTATAGCAGCTTCCTTCCTTGCAGAAAGTGCTCAAGCCAGTCTCTCACTACCCTGGCTCCTTGCTGGCTCTTTTGAGCATGACCATGCCATTAATCTCACATCCTGAATAAATACCTACTGGTTATTTGGAGGTTTTCCCACTCTTATATGGAAAGTCCTTTCCATCCAAGGAGATACAGTTGTTTATTGACCAGTGGGTTTACTTGAGATTTTAAAAATTCTTGCAACATACTCAATTAGCTTTGAAACAGTCATGTTACATTTTTGTAACAATGACAAACTACTTCCTGAGCAAAACAATGAGATGTCAGCATATTCACAATATTTCAACATTATGTGCTAATCCATTTGTATCCACAATGTTGTTTCTAGAAAAAAATAGTAGGCCAGCATAATGCAAAGAGTACTTTGATTTATTTCTCTTTCTATTTTCCTCTTTTTTTCTTTTTCTTCTTTTTTTCTTTTTTTTTTGTTAAAAATATTCCAGGGCACACCCTGTGTCAGTCTTGATAATTCAGAAATTAGACCAATTTGCTTCTCGAGATGGGAGGTCAGAATAAACAAAGAGAATATCCATAGTTCAAAAACAAGGCAATATCCTTCTTCTGGGAGGAGAACAGCTTCAGCAGAGCTACGGATGTGAGCCTTGTTCAGCTTATTCTTTTCTACTGTACTCCAGACTGTTATCACCTTCCAGTTATTGCTCTGGAGTGTAAGTCCAGGAGACAGATTTATTTCCCCCGAAGTTTAGGAGGTATCCATATCCTCCAATTTTCTTCTGGCTGGCTGGTTACATTAAAACACAGAAGGGCATCATGCAAACATGCCCCTGCGTGGACTTGCTGTGGGCCTTCTTATCAGAGGGACCCACAAGTAAATGAGCTGTCGATGAAGATTTCTTTCCCAGCTGTGGGCTGCGGCACACTCAAGCTGAGTGTTGCTCCCCGTGCACTGCCAGAGAAAGAGGAAACGTCGGTCTCCCGGACCTCGATGTGCAGCACCCGTCAGAAGCACTGCAATAAAACACCCCAGCGCCTGAATTCCTCTGCTAGACCCGGCGGCCAATGGATCATGTAGGACGTGATTTTGCTTCACTTCTCTTTTTATTACCATGACCAAAAACTGTCATCTTCTACTCAGTACCTGAACTTACACAGAAGGAACAAATCCAACTAACCAACCCGTTATAAAAACGTTCCCAGCTAGCCTCTGTACCAGCCCCATGAAGGGGATGTTACTGGAGCTGTGGTTCTCTGTTTGAGAACAGACATGAGAAAGCAAGGCAGCAAATGTACATGCAAGCAAGCTTAACTGAGCTTCCCACACTGCACTGCCTTCACCCTCCTCCCCAGGCACCCACAGTTCTTGAGAAACCAGTCCTCAGCCCCAGTGGAAATGAAGCTGGTGACAAATGAGATCCTGGGACAGGAAATGTAAGGGCAATGCATGTGCCTCTGCAAGTTCCTTTGAACTGTGAAGATATTTAGTTAGCATTTCAGGCACCATTTATTTCACTTGCATCTGTGATTTTGTCTTCATTTGCTTTTCCTCACTGAGCATCAGCCTTGCAGTTAAACTATCAGTTCTGGGAGATTTACAATCAGAGGAAGTACAAGCACCCCTAAAAAAAAATTGTAAGACCTGTATCTTTTTACACCGGGGTCAATATTCTCACAATCCCCCTCTTTCTCTGCTCACTGAAATGCAGGGAAAAAAGGCAAAGAAGCAACTGCCTCCCATCCATAAGAGTACGGTAAATCTATCGCAACAAAGGGCCAGGGTCACCACTTTCAAGAAGAATTTCGTTGCCTTTTGCATGCAAGCTGAGGTTCTTCATCTCTGTAGTGATGACAAAACCTGCCCTCAGGCTGCAGCAGCACTGCGATTCGCACTGGGAGAACACGGGGTTCTGAAACGGTCAGGCTTTATCCTAATCTAGAGGATATGAAAGGCAAGAAAAAGCATTCATGGCACAGGAATGAACCAGTCCCCTTTGTTTCTGTTTTTCCCAGATTCCCTACTCAGAGCTAGGTACGCGGCGCAGACTTCTAAATATCTCGGGCTGCAGCCATTTTAGAGGCCTCCATTTCTGACAAAATCCTTTAAAGGAAATAGCGAAGGCCACAGTATGAGGGAAGATTGGCAGCATCCAGTGTTGCTCCGTCCACTAGTCCAAGAAGCTTCCCAAAAATCTGAATTCAATTTCCAGGATGCTGAATGGTTGCTCGCCTGGTGACAATGTACCAGCAGCTTCATAAGCTTTTTATTTTCCGTTAAGAAACCAATTGCCTTGGATTTTGGATGAGAATTAAAACAACCCAGCTCCCTCTCACTGTTTGTTCATTGTTCGTAAGCTGTTCTACATTTGTCCTGTTCAGTAAGCTATTGTTCCATAGGGGCACTGCAAACCTCTGCGAGCACAAACTCAAACCACATTGTAAATAGCACATGGCTTTGTTTAATCCAGAGCGAACCCCTTGGCTTCAGCTGGAGAGGCAAAGTGACCTGTCTAGTTTATCACCGCCATTAGATATTGCCCGCTGTATTCCGGTGCCAGGCCATTGTTTGCCGTACTTATATTTTATTTTTGAAAATACAGCAACATAAAATGCTTCACCACACTGACTTGTCACGGTTACAAGGATGCTTTAACGGTTTCCATCCACCAGTTAAAACAGCATTGTCCTATTAAGCTCTGCTAGCAAATGCTCCCGTCATTACAGCCTCTAAACGCAGGCTGCTGATGCCCTCTGCTGCTGCACTGCTGTCGGTGTGAGGGCTTTTCGTTGTTTCTGCAGAGAGCGAGATTAAGCTACTAGGTATCATTTTCGCTCCTAATAAACATGTGTGTCTTGTCAACAAGCTATTGCAAATCCTTTCCAACGCAGAAATCTATTACCAGGCAACAGAGCAAACTGTTCATCACAGTGCTCTGCCCTCCAGTTTAAATTGCAAGTTTTCTTTTTTCTTTTTTTTTAAGATAACATGCTGTGTCAATATTTCAGCAATTCATACAGTATCACAGAAAAGGAGAGGAGGGCACTATAATAAAAATACCAGTCATCAAATCCTCTAATTCCACTAGAGTTTACAGAAACCAGCCTGGGTTGTCATGCCACTCTGAATGTACGTTGTACATTTGAATAAGGGCATTATTTGAAAGTTTGCTGTGATAGATAGATATATCGTGACAATTCTCACTGGTGCTGTGCAGTGCTACTGTTAGTAACCCTTTGCTCACCTACGCCTGCACTGGGAGGGAGCAGCCGCGTGCTTGTGTATGCAATGGGCACATATGTGCATGGTACACAGCACAGGGATCCCTGCGCACATGCAGGGAAGCTAAATCTGGTATTGTACAGAGCAGCAGAGAGCCACGTCATTGCTCTGATGGTGGGAAGGAAACCACAGCAGCCAGTGGTCCCTTGCTCAGAGGAGTCAACTTGTCTGATCCCCAAAGAAGGACAGCAATGGGGGAAAGATCTAAAAAAAATATTTCTTTCTTCTCTGTGGATAAGAAAACCTCACCAGCGCAGAACACGAAGTTAGCATCTCTCTGCAGCAATGGGGAGAAGTTAGCTCTGTGGGATGATCCTGTAGCATTGTCACCCATTTCCATTTGAGCAGTTAGCCAAAATTTGGGGACAGACATACTGTTTCCATTACGAGAAGTAATTGATGAAGAAATCAGATATTTCTCTGATGCACTCCTATTTTTCTGCAGAGAATGTACAAAGCCCTATTTCCCTTCCCCCATTGTGTTCAACCAGCAGGAGACAAGACTTTTCCGTTCAAAACTCCAAAACGTTTTCCAGCTAGGACTCTTCCTGAAGCCTGTTTCTTACCCCTTTCCTTATGGACGCATTGCAAATGTGGCTTTGGCTGTCTGCGGCCTTTCTCACTGGCTTTTCCACCCACATATCTGAGCGCTTCTTGCTGGGCACAGAGGATGTACTCACTGCTCCCGCAGCAGCGGTCCATTCCCCGCGGCTCAGCACTGCTCTTTTATTAGGTGTTGCCCCCCTCAAAATGTGCCAGCAGAGCTGCTCGCATCAGCCTCCCTCACTTCATGCCAGCAGTGTTGGCTTAATCACTTTAAAAATTAGGTCTTTGCTACCTACTTGTTTTCAACCAAAGTTAAGCAGGAGGCACACAAGCAACTTGGCCATCAGACCTTCAGGGGTGAAAACACAAGCAGTCAGCGATGAGGAGCCAGGGTGGCTGAAGATGGTGCCCACATCCACTGGCAGGGCTGAACCAAGGTAAGGATGTCTGTGCACGGCCTCCTCCTGCCATGCACGCACGCACACACATTTTGGTGGGACGATGTCAAGGTCCACCTTGCATTTGCATTTGCATTTTACCCTCGGTGTAGGCAGCCCGGCTGCAGAGCGCAGGCTGCTAACCAGCCCCGCGCCTGGCTCACGTTTCTCAGATGTGGCAGTGTACTTGTTTCCACCAGCTGCAATGGAAAGCAGCTCCCTTTAAGGGCTTTTTTCTCTTTCCCCTGAACAAAGGACGGCTCTCCACCTCCTCGGTGTGAGATCTCACTCCAGTCCTAGCACCACGTTTTAGTAGCACTTCAAACAGGACACCTGAAGAAGCGTTTTCTGTCAGTGCTTGGTCCCTGAAATACAGATTTCCTCTTGTTAGCAGGTACTAAATTGAAAGGCGATAACCAGGTGGAGAAAGCAACCTGGAGACATGATTCCACCCTCCGGGCACGAAGAAATCTGCCCCCACAGAAGAAAACAAGATCTTAAAACAAAGCAGAACAAATAAACCTTCCCTCACTTCTGCGCACTACACACAGCTGTAAATTCAACGCTTTCTGGAGGAGGTCATGGAGTCCATCTGCTAATGGGTTTCCTGCCTGAGGGTATTTACAGGGAGAGTACATTTGATGGACAAGGGCCATCACGGGTGAAAACAATCTGACAGCACAGAAGATGAAAGCGGAGAGTGACCAGAGCAGCTCAGAGCAACATCCTTTGAGGACATGTCATGGTAACAGCTCGGACACCGCACACTTTTGGCAACTACGTTTGAACAAAGAAAGATGCTTGAAGAAATCCAGCTGACGAGGGCTGACATAAAAACTGCACGACGCAGCTCCGAGCAGAAAACAGGGGAGGGAGGGAAGGAGGGAGGGAGGAGCAGGCACACGTGGTGCTGTGCTAATGTAATAAGGAAGCCTGCAGTTAAGGAGATAACCGTTTTCAGGTAAATAAAAAGCAGATTTATAAAGAAACTGACAAAATCTTCTAAGATTATGGAAAGCATTAAAGAATTGATCAAACCTGTCCCTTGTATTCCTTTTTGACAGCTCGCATCAGAAGATGGATTTATTAAGAGCTGGTGAAAGTGCACAAGGGGTTTTTTTGTCCTTCAGAGCATAGGAGTTGTATACCCTGACAGCCACACACTGGCTCTTAATCTTCGTATTATCTACCTATTCTTCTGTCCATCATTTGAAATTGCTTTGATCAGTGTCTCTCCTCCTGTGTCCCTGCACTCCCTCTCCTGTCTGTGCCATGAGCGGCTCCATCAGCAGGACTACAAAATGCAGTAAGCATCAGCATTTGTAAATGACAAATCCTAACTGTTTCCGTAATCCTGTTTGCTGAAGGTAGAGGCAATGGTTTCTTTTAAGAAAAGGTTTTGAAATCTAGTTAGTGAAGCATTCTTTACTCAGCTATATCAGCATGCACTGTCCTTAGCCACGCATCCATATAAAGCACGTACAGTGATGAATACAGGAGTTGCTCTCCTGCAATGTGGAGGACTTATCTAATATAATTCTGCAGTGATTTTTAAACCCCATTAAGCCAGCAGTCAAGCTGCTGCCAGGTGTGAAGCTTTCATGCTTGAATCCATGCTTTGATGCAACCCAAGGCTTTAGCTGGACAAACAAGCTTCTTGCTTTGCTCCTCGCGCCTCCAGCACAGTGGGAAGCAGTGAAAACAATATCGTCCAAGGAGATCTCACTGTCACTCTCCACTTGGCAAATACTTTCAGACTGTTTCTGTCACTGTTTGCAAAATGGTTGGGGTTTTTTTTTTTGCTTGCAATAAACTCACACAGCTGGCAACTTATTTGCCTTTCTCATGTTTCCCCCCATAGTACAAGCATTGTTTTGCCCTTCCTCACAGGCCATTCTGTTTCTCATTAGTCTGTGTTTGTCTCTTGTTTTATACATGGCAACTAAGCTCCATTACTATTACGCTCTCAGTTTTTGTCATCGCCTCTTTTCTGCTTCGCTGCCACAGAAGGCGCCATTAGGACAGTCTGAGATAACTTCATCACCGGCTCCATAGCACGCGTGTTTTAGATGCATCGCCTCTCAGTCTGCAATAGCAAGGAGGATCAGATGCCTGAACCAAGGTACTTAAATTTCTCTGGGAATTTGGGTCCTAGATGAGGGCGCAGGTTCCCTTCCCACAGAAACGAAGGCAGGGAGGAAGGCACCCCCATCTCGCGTGGAGCAGGAGCACAGCCAGGAGGCAGGCTCAGCCATGGGAGCGTGCAAGCTCTCTTCAGTCTTGCAGTTTAGACAGAGTGACAGTGTCGCATTTTCCGATGTGCAAAATCAAAGCTCCCAAAACTCAGAGACGTGTTAAGAGAACAAGTGACAATCTGGCATGCTGAAACCATGACCGTGGAGAAAAAGTAACTGAGACAACCTGAGTGAAAGTGAAGGACAAGGTAAAAAGCTCAACAGAAGATCTATAAAAATGTTGAGGAAGTCGGTTTCCTTTGTTCCTTTTCATGCCACCCTTAAATTGGAGCAACCAACAGCCCCTTTCCACGTGCTAGGTACAGCCATGATCCTGGTGCACTATGTGGCTGGCAGGCTATCTCCTTCCCTGTGCTCATGGAGCTGTTTTCCAGATTAAGTTTGACAGGCATTTCAGTCAAGCACCCTGTTCTCATCACTGAGAATAACTCTGAAGAATGAGGCTTCAAGCGGGTGTTGACACTTGCTCTGTCATATAAGTTTCTCAGGTTAAACAATACTGACGGAAAGTCTTTCAAGTGTTTTCCATTAGCATGAGCTACTGGGCAACACCATCATTTTTCATATGTAAGAGCTAAAAGCTTGTGTGCAATTTATTAACATTATGCATTTATTTATATGCTTTAAAAAAAAAAAACAAACAGGTAAGAAGTGTTCATTTCTATCATGTTAGAAGTAGTCGGTTAAGATAGCACCTTTCATTTTACTCTGAGATTTAGGTTGTGATTTTCAAAATGACCGTGGAAAACAGGCACCTTTAAAGGTGCTATCTTTAAATACTCTTTAAATGTATTTGGACACTGGAAATACCTGGATGCTAAAGCCCATTAATTTTGAAAGGGTACGTAATGTCTTAAAGGGTGTCTGTAGAATGAGGGTGTCTTCTATGGTATTCTTTATTCATTTCTTAATTACTTCATGATCTGACACACAAACAGACAACCAAGTCAAAGACTGCCATCAGAAAACAGCCTTAGGAAGCCAGAATCGCTATCTGTCCATCTCCTTGCCTAGGCACGGCTGGCTGCCTACCCTGGCCAGTTCAGTTACCCCGTCAGATGTCACAGCCTCGTATTTGGAGGGGGGATATCAAACATAGTCTCCTATATTGGGAGGTGTAAACACAGCCTTTTGTCTCCCTTTGTACCCCTTTTGGAGGGGACAGTCACAGCAAGCCGCTGGCTGCAATCTCCCACCAGCTGAACTTGAGATGTCCTAACCCCAGGCAGAAATCAGACTGCTCCCTCCTGACGCAAAAGCCATCCTGAAGTTCACTGGCTCTGCAGACATTTACCATGGAGAATCTCATTCGGATAATGAACAATTAAACATTTTAGTTTTCTTTCCTATCTTTTCTTCTTTCCAAAGGAAAGCAACTGCTGCCATGCTTTCTTGATCAGAAAATATAAATCCCTGAAATTCACTGATGTTTTTGAGATATGGAAAAAGTTGGGCAATGAATTAAGTAAAAAAAGACTTGTTGAATGGCTGTTCTCTCTGGGGTTTGTTTTATTTTGTTTTTTCTTTATAACTATAGACTTCCACATTCACCTGCCTATGGGGGAATGTCCCCTTGGGAGTGCTGTAGCCCTGGTCCCATGGGATGTCAGCTCCTGAGTAAGTGTACCAAGGACTCATAATCTACAAATCCAGAGGGGTTCAATGAACTTGAGTTGAAGTCTCTTTATAAACAGTATCTAAGGGATAGGATAACCCTATCCGTGGACTTCTAAATTAAGTCCAAGAAGAGATAACCCAGTCCTCCTGAACAAACTGGGATGTGAACCCACCAAAAATCCTGGCTCCAGTAAGTGCTGGATGAATTTCAGCTTAGGTACCTAAGCTCTTTGGTAGACCTGTATCTCAGGGACAACCAGAAACGTATTTGGAGGGGAAAGAAGAGGAGGTGGCTGTAACACAGTCATAAACAGGCCTTCAGTGTGGTGGCCAACATATGTGCTTGGCCATCCCCAAGGATGGCTGTGGGCACCATGGGCAGTCAGCATTCACCTAAAGTAGCGCTGAGCTCGAGAGGTCAGAGAGAAAAGCTTCGTATGGCAAGTGTTAGGTGGCTGTACTTATTTCTATTTGAAGGAGGCACTTAATTAAATGCTCAGTAAAGAAGCAGCTACATTTGCCATGCTGCCTCCTGTACAACTTGGTCTTGGAAAGCATTTACAGTTTGAAATCTAAAAATAGACTTTCACATCAATGATTCCTTTGTAACTTGTGAAATTAATAACTGCAAGTCAACAAAGACTAACTCAATTCTCCCTCAAACAAGAAGGTCAGGTCTGTTTTTAATCATTAGTTAGGTCTAGACCAAGAATATTGTCTAACTGCAACCCAGATGCAGGCAGCGCTGGGGTCACAGTCGGAGGAGGGTGCAGGTGAGCTTGGAATTACAATTTCCACACCTCTCCCTCCTCCAGTTTTTAAGCAGTCTGAGATGAAAGTTTCATTCTAAAATTATAAATCCTTTAGCCATCCTATGCCAAAATTAAGCTTTCTGATAATAATCTTTTTCATTTGCCTTTACAACCAGAGAGGGACTACGCAGTGAGTTACTTACATTCACAATGTACTTGATTGTGAGCCAATGACCTAGACTTGTTTTCTCTGAATTTCACATCAAACACTCAAAGTGATTTTTAAGAATGTCAAGATTACTCAGAATGGAGAGAAGGCTGGTATTAACCCAATGCGTGTACATAACCAATTTATAATGATTATTTGCTTTAACTGTGAGTTAAGTCCAGTACAACACTTAAAGCACACACCTAACTTCAACCTCAGTGGGGCTTAACTATGTGCAAATTTAAATCCAAAAATCATTGCCTTACTGTTTTTTCCCCCATCATTTGTACTTCATCTGATTCACAGCAAAAGTGCACCTGCCCACTAGCTCCTGGATCAGGCCCTTTCACAAAGGGGTGAAAGGCTTGCTTAGCATATCAAAGTCCGCATCGAGAGGGAGCGTGATTGAGCTCTAAAAATACACTAATGGGTAAACCTCGGGGAGGAAGAATGGCTGTCAAGCTAAATGACAGTACTGGCACAGTAACAAAAGTGTATAAGCTATCTACGAATACTATTGGACTTCAAATCTGATGCCTTCTATACATCAGAGCAGCAAGATTCCCTCCAACAGAGGCAGAAATTAGGAAGTTTTCAATTGTCGGGTGACAAATGAATCACAACGATTTTATGGCAGAACAGACCATGATAATGGTCTGAGTTTGACAAGGTAGTCCATTATATCCTGTACCTTTTTTACCTTACCATTGACTGCTGTTGACCATCTTTTATTGCTGTGTTGTATTTCATTTATTCAGGTAACTTACTTTCAGTTAAAGTCCTGACATTTTTGCCTGCCAGTTAATTTGGGACAAAACCTTACTAATAAAACCTTAGATAACTACTAGTTATCTAAGTTCCTGCACCTCGCCCACTGAAATTCGAAACGTAATTTGGGAGTAGTTATCTAAGTTCCTGCACCTCACCCACTGAAATTCGAAACGTAATTTGGGATAATGCAACTCAATTTGAAAAGGATTTCCAATCTTGGTGGCATCTAGTTAATTTCACTTATGACTTCACCGACAGTAAAGCCACAGCTTTTGTTTTAACCATACGCGATGCTTCGTATGGTTATGCACCACATACCCAACGATTGCACTGTGAATAAATCACAATGGAACAGTACTCTATCCGTTAGAACATAGAGTATGGGCCCAACAGAATGGGAACAAATGGCAAACTATTGATGTTGATGCATCAATACATCAAATTGTGTTGTACGGAAACAACAAGGATTTAATTGTGAAAGTAATACCATTAAGGCACAAGCCATTTGTCTTGACTCTGAGCATACTGTTTGTTATTTTGAAATACATCCTGATGAAACCCCTGAAACTGTACTTGTATACTTCGGAAAAGGATGTGTTTGTATGAGGACTCTCTGTGATTCTATATTTATAGACTACACCACTGTAAAGACATACAATCACTCAAATATCTGTATTTGTAATTTTACCAAAATTATGGGATGCAACTTCAACTATTCAGCTCCTATCACAACCCACCAATTGCTAACCATACATTGTATCAACATTTATTGCCTACCCCTATTGGAATGAATCTCACATTGGTAAGAAAATGGTTGCAACATGATGACCTGAGTCAATTGCTGAAATGAATTTGGAACAACGGACAAAAAACTTCGATTACCGTCCATCATGATGCAGAGAAGATACACCACGTCCTAGAAAGAGTGAAAAAAGGTGGAGAACATCACTGGTGGGAAACTCTTTTTGGGTGGTCACCATCAGAACTGGAATTTTGAATTTGATGCTGCATCCAATTGTAGTTTTGTTAGTTTTGAACTAAACATCATATGAAATAATTGGACTCTTACCACTGATCTGCAATACGTCACATATTTATGACATAGAGGCAAGAGGTAACTATACTACCACTCTATGAGTTGACAAAGTGGATTGACTGTAGTCAAGGGGCGGAGTGTGACGGGTGCGATCGACCTTTGACCAGACCGGCGTTGATTTGGTGCAGGTTCCGAAGAGGTAAAGGCCCGAGCCGTAGCCGGGCCGTGAACGCCTCTAGTTTCAATCTGTTCTCTGAAAACCCACAAAGGAGCAGAGTGACACAGTGAACATCGATGCTTATGAGCTTGGATCTCCGATCACGCGATTACACACAAATAGAGGGTGGCTTTTCCAAGATCATTGATCAAGGAACAAAGACAGTTGTGGGTACAAGGAGTACCTTTTCCATCGCATGTAACTTGACGATGAGCCAACCACTTTATCCCATAAATATGACAGCTTGAGTGAGCCTTCTTTGAGCTCTCCCTGCTAGGCAGCGTGGCTGCATGGCGGTGATCTCCCCTGGAGCTGGGACACCTCTCGAGGTTGCTCCTTGAGGCAGAAAGACCACAGACTGTTTCTAGTATCAGCAGGTAAATAAGGATATTGATCGCGTAGAGAAGATTGGCATAACTGTGAAGAGCCTTAATGCTGACTGAAGAATAAGAAAATTAAGATTAAAGGAGACAGAAAGGCTTGGGAAGATTCATCTCTTTAGCCTACTCATCTCCACGGAGAACAGACATTTACCACAGTGTTTTTCAGCTGAGCAAGCATAACTGCAACAAGCAACCAGGAGCTGGAAGTAAAACAGTTCAAAGCAGAAAAAGATTGAAACAATTTACCACGTACTATAACACATTTTCCATCACTGGTGATTTGCAATTCAAGAAATGGAGGCTGTTGTTAAAGACTTGCTCTATTTCAGGCCAGAGCTAATTGAGGGAAGTCCTAGCGATCGTGGCAAAAGTCCCATGAGCTGATCCCAGTGGCCTCTTGTTGCACACAATAAACCAGAGACACAAAGGCTGAAGAGAATAGGAAGGTATAGCTCCATAGAGCTGTTCTCTGTATTTTCCTGTCCCTTTTGACACTTCTTTAGCATGAGCCCTGCTGGGACTCAGTTGCGCATTGCTAGAGTGACCTTCCTGGTTTGGAAACCACGCTGCAATGCTCCTGCCCTGTCACTGGAGGCCACCACGAGCCTCATACAGCAGGAGGTCAGCTCATCTCTCATCCCGCTCAAGATCGGTCCTCTCATTCTGGGGTATATTCACAGACTTCAAAAGGAACTTCAGATCTTCTTGACAGCCAGCTCGTGGTGGCACCTTCAGTGCTTCCTTGCAGGAAGATCTGATGTCTGCTATCCCCAAGCTTTTCACTGGCACTGGTCTGCTATCAGTCTGACACATCTACTGTAAGACAGAATATATTAGACCTGAGGAGATAAGCTTGTTATAGTCATATTTTAAAAGATAATTACTTTTGAGCACTGTGTAGTCTGCTCAGCTTGCGCACTGTCCCGACTTTCCAGCTCACATGAGATTTTCCTTGATCTGGCAAACACACTGTTTCTTCCCTCACCCGCTGGCACATTTCCTAAATATAGGCTTGTTTCTTAAGAATAGGGTTTCTCTCTACTGTGCCCTTCTATCCAGGTCACACATATCACCACCACCACCTGAGACCCATGTTCCACTGCTGGAGGGTCTCCACTCCCCCAGACATTCAGACGGCAATTTCCACTGCAGGGAGCCAAACCTTCTTCCCTAGGCACCCACACTGACCCCCATCTCAGCAGCCCCTGAGGTCTCTTCATGTTTGGCGTGCGCGAAGGAGACATTATAGAGTTATAACCATTTTGCTGTCTTCTACCAAGCTAGCAGTCTGTTTCTGAAGGCAGTTTTTTATTTGCCTATTTCCAGAACGTCAAAAACATCTTCATGACAGTCCTTGAAAAACTTTGATTTATAGTTACAGTAAGGAATTCATAGAAGTAAACTTTGTTTCATGAGTTTCTTATTTATGCTTTTCCAAATGAAGCAGACAACGTTGTCTATAGACTACTCCCTTCTTGCATCCCCATTCTTTGTCTTCCCTTGCATAAGCGTCCCTGTCTCGATTACCCCTTTTCCCACCGTACCTCCAGGCATACAGCAAAAATCTGTATGCAGAGGTGCTGTCACACTGAAAGACTAGCCTTTAGTATCAGAAAACCAAAATTATTTTTCCCCACCAATTACATCTTTCTGTAGCTCAGAACATACAAGGTAATATTGGTTCCTTCTTTCCACTAACAGCTACTTCCAGCCTTCAAAGTACTCTACAACAAAGACCAAGCCTCTGTGTAAGAGGGGGAAAATAGTACCAGGTGACTAACCAGCTATCTGTGGATCTCCAATAGATGATTCAAAACCCAACACTAAACAACTGGCCATAGTACAGGGACTACGGACCTGGCTTTTCAGCATGGACCATGTAAAAAATCTGTATTTTGCAGAGGAAGACTCTTTCAAAAAGGAGGAAGTAACATGAATATCCTGTGAGGGGCTCTTACTGCTTTTTTGCAGAAACATGGGGGTATAAGTGGGGAATGTCAGTCCTGGTTCTTGTGTTAAGCACATCACATGTCCTGCTGGCACTACTAATAATTGCATTTGCAAAAGTGGAAGCAAAGGACAATCTTACAATCATAGGGGTTTAATCACACAACAGCTGGAACATATTTTAAACAAACTCCTTAGTTTACTGAAGTCACATGTCCCACAGTTTCTAATTAAAATTCTCCTGAATGCAGGTGCTACACTTCCTTGCAGTAAAGCTTGATCAGACTGCACTGCGTGGGATACAAGGGAAGTCCTGTCATGCAGAAAAGAGCATCTGCTTCCCATCTATCAATATCCTATGGAAATAAGCTTGCAGCCCTCATTATTTATAACTGATAAATATCTTTTGTATGTAGCCTTGAAAAAAAAAAATGTAATGTGCATTATCTGAGTATTTGTAGTTTAAAATGACCTGATTGTGCAGTTGTTGGGATTTTTCTCTAATTGAAGAACATACAGCTTCTTACACCTCGGAACGGGTTAAAAAGAAAAGGCTATGCCACCCTTCTGTCTCACCTGGTCCACACACAGAAGGGCAAAGATCTACCTCAATGTAGCTGGCCACTATGCTCCCATAGGAAAATCATAAAAGCAGCCGCAGCTTGTGGCACGGGGGAAGTTAGATTAACTGGAAATAGCCTTGGAGCACAAGGTTTGAACTCACATCACTACATCTGCAGCTGAGTCTGTTCACCTCCCTGCTGCCACATTTAAACAAAGGCAGTTGCTCCACAGCCCTGCATATTATTATTTAAACCAGATTTATTTAGATCAAGGTTAAGTTAGCTAGGTAAAAACTCAAATAATTGAAAATTAAATGTGTTCTTGAAGCAAAACAGCTCTCATTCAGAGGACTGCAGAAATATAGTTACTTTGGTTTTACCAAGCCCATGCAAACAAGTGCATACTGGAGACCTAACATTGGTTAATTTAGATTCAGGAAAAGTGCATGAAGTAACCAGAAAATCTGCTACGTCAGTTTTCCGATCTCTAAGTTTATCCTGAGATGAGCAAGCACCAAAGCCAACTAAAACTACGCCAGGAGTAAAGGGGGAGTACAGAGGTGATACAAGGCATCAGACTGGCTCTTTCTAGGAGCAGTGAGCTATTAAGTAGCCATACCTTAAGAAACTGCTCATTGATTTGTAGCTAAGAGGGAGGCAGAAAGAGAAGTAATAGCAAATGAAGCTGTTGCTCCAGCTAGCAAAGCAGCAAAGGGGAAACCCAGAATATTAGGGGGAAAAGAAATCACTTTGTAGCATCACAGAATCATAGAATAACTTAGGTTGGAAGGGACCTCTGAAAACAGGGCCTGCTTCAAAGTGAGGTCAAGTTCCTCAGAGCCTTGTCCAGCTGAGTTTCAAATATCTCCAGATATGAAGAGTCCATAGACTTTCTGGGCAACCTGTTCCAAAGCCTAATGACCCGCAGTAGGAAAAAACTCTTTTTTTATAGTCTGCTGGAATTTCACTTGCTGCAACTTGTGTCCACCATCATTCATCCTTTCATCATGCACTGAGAAGAGTCCCTACAAGTAGGCAGCTGAAGACAGCAAGTAGATTTCGCCCACACGCTTAGCCTTCACTTCTGCAGGCTGAACAAAACCCTTTCCCTTGGCCTCCTGTTGTATACCCTCATCATCTCTGTGGCCCTGTGCTGGACTTGTTTGACATTATCACTGTCTTTCACATAGTGAGGTCACCAAAACTGGACATAGATGCAGCCACATGAATTCCAAGTAGAGGGGAATAATTGCTTCCCTTGACTCACTGACCCCACACTTGATAATGCAGCCCAGGAAATGGTTGGCCTTCATGGCCAGAAGGGTATACTGTTGAACCATGTTCAGCTTGCTGTCCACCATGACCTCCAGATACATTTTTTGCAAAGATGCCTCCTACTCTGTCAACACTGAGCCCTGTAGTGGGGCTGCTCCCTGTGAGGTGCAGGGCATCGCATGCTGCCAGCTAACCTTCACATCACTCGCCATTACACTTTGAGCCCAGTCACTCAACCAGGTTTCACTAACTTTGTACTCCACCCACCCAACCCATATCTCCACAATTTGTCACAAGGATACTACAGAAGATGAAGGCACATGACATCCACTGCTCTCCCCTCATACGCAGGAGCAGGACCAGTCATCATAGAAGACAACTAGGTTGATCAGGCAGGATTTTTTCCTTGAGGAACACCCGCTGGCTTTTCCCAAGCATCTTATTTTCCTTCTTGTGCCTGGGTATGGCTTCCAAGAGGATTTGCTCCACAGTCTTACAAGGGACTGAGGAGAGACCAATCACCCCGCTGTTTTCTGCATCGTTCCTCTTGCCCTTTTTGAAGATGGGTGTGACAATTTCCTTTCTGCAGGCATCAGAAGCCTCCCATAATCACCAAGACCTTTCAAAAATGACACAGCATCTCAGTGATGCCCACTGACAACCCCGACACCCTCAGGTGCATCCTGTCCAGTCCCATGTCTTGTGTATTTATTCTGCTTAAGACTTCCATAATTCAGCCTCCCTTTGCTCTTTGGTAGTACTTCTTCCCCAACAAAGACCAAGATCGTATTTTTGTAGCCCTAATTTCTCTAATTTTTAAAACAGTGATCATGAATACATCCAGCCATTACCCAATACCAATAAATCCATTCTGGAATACTTCAAAGAAGAGGTCTGTCTTCCTTGGTACAAGATTTACAGCTGTCTTTGGAGTAAGTCAGACCACACCAAAAATCAAGGGCTATAGTTCTTAGTAAAATACTCAGAGGACGGCAGCAGACAGATTTCACAGACAGACAATTCACCTCAGACCTCGCTGTCAGACACTCTGCACCTCATCTACATCCTGCCCAAAACCTTAGTCAGCAGCAAAGACTAACAGAAGAGATACACCTCACAGCAATTCATTTCCAGGGACTGTCTTTGTTACATGAGGCATTTTGATTAAGAAGATGAACGAGTGGTTTCTCTGATTTTTTGCACTCCTGGTACCACTCAGGCAGAGGGGGATTTTGTTGGGAACCCTGCGTTAAACTTGTGGAGGTGCACTCTGCTTTTTCTCCGTAGAGATGCTAAGCCCATCAAAGTCAGTGGAAAGGTTTTATTGCTTTTCAGTGTTTCCGTTCTTCTAGTACTGCAGCTGCAATGTTTTAATTACAAGTAGGCTGCTTCCGATAGGAACTCCAGTTTGTCAAAAGTATATACACTTTTTTAAGTTTACTGGCTTTGATCTAGAAATGGCATGCGACTTCTCAGCTGTTTAAAGAGTTTAAAATAAAAACACTTTAATCATTCAGCTTATTACCTTTTGTTGCAGTTTCTCTTTGGACCAAATGAAAGGCAAAGAGTTATTTGGCAAATGCCGTAACTTTGCCAAAGTGCATAGTTTCCTGACCTTGTGGACAAAGTTAACACCATAAAGGATTGTACAGCCATCTTCTCAAAACAGCTTCTGTGCACTTGATTTTCCATAATCATGTGTGGAATTGCTATAGACTACAATGTTTCGTTGATGTCTTGCTGAGACGCTGGAGTCACAACATCTGATGAACATTGATCTTTTACCAAAGCCTTAGATTTGATGCAGCACTGCCCAGCTCTCCTGGCCTATCAGTCGCTTCCTTGGCTCACACCTACTTGTCTTCATTCCACCGTGGATATCCTATCAGGCTGCACAAACATAAGAGTGCACCAACAGCAACAGCATCAGGACTTCCCACTGCCCCTATGATACAGATATCCTTTCAGCTAAATCAATGCTCTTGTAATTCCCTAGACAGGAGATTCGATCATTAGGAGACCTCAACCACTGGTGACAGATGATTCAAGATGCATGGCTTTGGATGTGCCTTCATCTTTAGAGTTCTTGCCAATCCACAAAGCATGTGAGATGGAGCACAGCCTCTAAGAAGAGGCAAGTGGCTTGGGAAATTAATTCTGACAGGAAAACAGTAATCATCCTCAAATTAAAAAAAAAAAAAAATTGTCACAAGGGACGCTGTAATTAATGTTCAGAAAGGCTACAAGCAGCTGTGTAAATTCCCTGGGGGATATATCTGCTATATTCAGGGATCGGCTTCGCTTTGCAAAGCTGGAAGGAAGAGTGGTGGGGCAGCAGCGGTAGGCAGTCATTCAGGGAAACCTTAAGCAACTCTTTTCTTCTCAATCTTCCATGGAGTCCTGGCAAAAGTCACAGGGGAATATGCTAAAGACACAGGAGAGGGAAATTTATGCAAGTATGGCGGATCACCCTGATGCAGTACATCTTAATTTTTACCTCCCTGTGACAGCAAGAGCAAGGCTGGTCCACCGCTGTAAAAGAAAATTATACTAATGAGGCCAGGGGTAATCCACCTCTTGCTAACCATACTGCATGTCTCCCACTGACCTCAGTAGGAGTGAAATCAGACCCACAATTTACAGGTATATTCAGAAAGTGTTACATACTGCAAAACAGGCTCAGTGGATAGTGTTAGATACAGACATGAAGCCATCTTCAAACTGCTCTAAGATGGAAAGTGCAGCAACATCTCCTGGGATCTTTCTAATCACTCTTTGGAAATATTATTTGGATCTACGCTTCTCAGGCTCTGTCCCCCTATAGCCTCACCTGCTTTCCATAACCATGTAAGACTGCCAACTGTCTATGCCTTCCACCACGCAGCATTGTGTCTTTGACACAATATAATCCAGCCCGGCTCCATATCTCAGAACTGAGGACTTCTGAACTATTTAGCAGCTCTGGAACTTAAAGACGGGTGTCATAAACTGTAAGTCGTCTTCTGGGTTTACAGATGCTTCCTTTGATATGTCATAAAACTGCTGGTAATTGAATCCCATAAGGGATTGTTTTCAGAGCAGTCTGTGAATCAAACTCTGTTAACAAATAATGAGTTTCTCATGTTCCCCCCAAAATCCTAAGGTTTCTCGGCTCTCACCGAAGCTGCAGATGTCAGGGGATGTGGCCCTTCAGACGGGCTGAGGGGTTAGGCAGCATGTGTTTCCAAGTGGATGCATAGCAGTTGACAGAAGGAAAAAGGTGCAGGACTGGAGGTTTGCAAGCATAGCTCAGCAGTCTGTAAGGCAACTGCTCAAGGCATTTCTTTTTCCTGCCAAGCCTCGCAGACGTGGCTGGAAAGCAGGAATCAGCCCTGTACGGTTACCAGGTCTGCATTCCCATTGCCTCTCACCAGCAAACTTTTTCTCTGCTATTTCTCTCCGGTTGCCGCTCACCTTTGCAGCCTGGCCTGGTCGGTCTCTGCTGCTAACCCAAATCCCACATCCCAGTTGTGTTCTGAAAGAGGAGGAGAGTGGGGAGAGAGCCCTGATGTGGGAACGGGACTTTGTGCTGCTCCTAGGCGGTGCTGGCAAACCCTCCTTGCACTGAACAGACCCCAGCCAGGGACCGTGCCAAACTTTCCTGACTCTGGTCTTTGCTTCCTGGCTCCCTCCCAGCTCCTCTGAAACCCTCCCCAGGCAGCTGTAGCCCTCCAAGAAGAGATGGTGCTTGTCCACGCCTTGGCGAGTCCTGCTCAGCAGCGCAGGCACAGGACACAGCTCAATATATCCATGGACTTGGACATGGAAGGAGCAGCACTGACTTTCCCTGGCAAGGTCAACATTTCACAATCTGGCCCTGAAGTCAGAGGCAATTCGGGGAAGGGGAACCAGGCTCTGGCATCTGTTTTGTGCCAGGGGAGACATAAACCCATGCCAAACACAGCTGCAGGGGACTCTGCCATTGACACTTTGACTTTAATTTGAGCACTTCTTGTGTTTCCAGGCTGCTAGTAGAAGAAGCCAATGTGACCAGAGCTACCTGAAGGAATCTGTTAAAATACAAAAAAAGCAAACAGGAACTTTGTAACTGTGCCTGGTTTTGACAGCCCAGTCCTTAAGCTGATGTTTTGGACAGTTTCAACCCAAGATTCAAAACCTTTGTGGCCAGTTATTTCCCAGACATCTGCCTGTATGGATTATAATTTGCGTAGCTGCCATCTGCCAGAGAGAGCTTCCACCATGGAGATCCTTCTTTTTCAGGCACTGGAAAGCCTCTTGGATTCTGACACAGGACTTAATTCAGATTTTTGCGGGTATAGGAGAAAACCTAGTAAGCAGAATGCAGTGGCAGATGGAAGGAAATCAAATCCTTTGTCAGCAGCCCTGCCCCTCTTCCATGACACTTCCCCACACAAAGACTTTTGATGAGCTTACACACATGAGTGACAAAGTGATGTGCACAGCTTTCCCTGCAAGGCACATGCATTCGCTCATTACAATGGAGAAAGCTACCAAAACATGTAAGGAGCATTAACCTCTTGCAACTGTAGTCATACTGTTAACATTAAGAATCATAGAATCACAGAATCATAGAA
>NW_009214853.1:0-236 GCF_000690835.1 Fulmarus glacialis
TGCTGCCAGTGCACCGTTGTGGTAGCAATGTGTTGTTCCTCGACCATCAGCAACCCCACAATAGAAGGGTCCTCTCAGAGACAGGGCAAGGTGGACAGCTGTTTAATTTCCTCTGTCTCCAAGGCAGCTATACCAAAAGCCCATCGGTACCCTTTTGGGTCCGTGAAATACCCTCTCCTGAGGTAGTCTATGCCAAGGATGCACGGAGCCTCTGGGCCAGTCACAATGGGGGGCCT
>NW_009214854.1:0-9192 GCF_000690835.1 Fulmarus glacialis
CCCTGTCCAGCTGAGGAGGGGGAGTGACACAGCGGCTTTAGTGGGCATCTGGAATCAGCCAGCGTCAACCCACCACACCTGCCCACTCAGGTCCTCCTCTCCCATTAGTCCACTCCACCTACAAGATGGCATTCAGTCTCTTCCATGACATGCACCAGCTTGCTTGCTTGGTGAGGAAACTCCAAATGGAGGAAGAGCAGGTAATCTCTCACATCCTACATGCTCTCACATCCTACATGCTATTGAAGACATCAGTGCCTCACAGCCTCTACAGTGAGGATAAAACTAACAGGTTGATCCAGAAGTTTCTTAGCTGAGGAAGCTGAATGACCACTTGAGCACCATTGCATAAGACAGGATAGAAAAAACCTCAGTGATCAGGAGGGATGGCAAGACTCCAGCTTGTGGCACTCCAGCTACCAGCATTCAGGAGAACCAGCATTAAATGAAAGGGTATGACAAAGTTACCCTAGGTTAACTGTTTGTCTACTGCTGCTCTCAGGGATATTTCCACTAGAGGAGAACAGTTACTGAAGCCTTTAGGAGAGTTTCTCATTCCTTGGTGCCCCATGGCAACTGAGAAAACTTGAAATATCAACCTGGATATCCTTGGACAGATTCATAGAATCATAGCACGGTTTGGGTTTGAAGGGACCTTTAAAGGTCATCTAGTCCAACCCCCCTGCAATGAGCAGGGACATCTTCAACTAGATCAGGTTGCTCAGAGCCCCGTCCAACCTGACCTTGAAGGCTCCCAGGGATGGGGCATCTACCACCTCTCTGGGCAACCTGGGCCAGGGTTCACCATCCTCATTGTAAAAAATTGCTTCCTTATATCTAGTCTGAAGCTACCCTCTTTTAGTTTAAAACCATTCCCCCTTGTCCTGTCGCAACAGGCCCTGCTAAAAAGTCTGTCCCCGTCTTTCTTATAAGCCCCCTTCAAGTACCGAATGGCCACAATAAGGTGTCCCCAGAGCCTTCTCTTCTCCAGGCTGCATAACCCAAACTCTCCCAGCCTTTCTTTATAGGAGAGGCGTTCCACTCCCCTGATCATTTTTGGCCTTCCTCTGGACCCGCTCCAACAGGTCCATGTCTGTCTTGTGCTGAGGGCTCCAGAGCTGGACGCAGTACTGCAGGTGGGGTCTCACCAGAGCAGAGTAGAGGGGCAGAATCACCTCCCTCAACCTGCTGGCCACGCTTCTGATGCAGCCCAGGACACGGTTGGCCTTCTGGGCTGCGAGCACACATTGCCAGCTCATGTCCAGTTTTTTATCCACCTTAACTTTACCCTGCTCTTAGCCCTATAGGCTGGATCTTGGCACCTTGGCAATAGAAAATACTAGGTTTAGGGGGAATTCAAGCCATGTGAATCTGTTTCGCAGTCTCCACTAAGCACCACAAATTTCAGTTGACATCACTGTAGGTTTTTTTGCTCTGCAATGGGATTTCAATCCATGTTAGTAAAAAACAAGATTATCTGTGGTCCCTGAGGACATGTTTCTGTACGCTCAGCCTTACAACCTTAACCTGAAACTGGAGATCCAGATCTGGTCAAATAGCAAGTCATGCTATTACGGTTACTTGTTAGTACCTCTAACTTAACTATAGGATGTTCTAGTACGAAAATGTTAGAATTAATCAAGCTAGCTAGGGTATTAAGGCAAATGTAGCTGAAGTAGAATGGGTTAATTTTCCATGCTAAGAACCGATTAACTAATGTGATGAATTAATCTGACAGCACAAAGTCCTGTGCTGTCACAGTTAATCTACTTCCATTATCATCGTAGACTGGTTAAAGCTAGCTCAGGTATTTCCACATCCCACTGAAACCTGTCCCATAGTCGTATTTTTTGTTTCTTAAATGCAGTACATATACAAAGGCCACCATTTAAGGAAAGTAATGACAGCTTGAACACAAATGTCACAAAATCCAGAAAGTCTCTGATGCATAGGATGACACACTTTGTGTATCTTACTTCCACAATCTGAGTTAAGCCAAGCACCAGATTTGGCACCAGGAAGGGATATATCTTCACATCACTCTGGCATTGAGTATTGGCTTAGGCCTGGATATTTTCTTTTCTTTTCCCTGGAAGATAAGTCATTACCCATTTCTTAGGCTTATCTGGGAATTATTTTGCTATAGCACTAAATGATTACAGACTCACTCTTCTTCATGTACATTAGAGTTGAGACACTTGGTCTTTCGTATAGGCATTTTTTTTTAAATGCTTAAGGATCATTGTAGAGGTGACTGTCATTGTTCTGGTGAATACAGTGCACAAGTAGATAGTCTCTGATATCACCTGAAGAAAACACCTAATTTTCTGTTGCTGCATGTGACTGAAACTGTTGGTCCTTGTAGCCTTTTCCAATGAAATAGCGGATCCCATCTTCACAGTCAGAAGCCTGACCCCTCCAGCATGGAGGTGCAGGAGGGGTCATAACTCCAGCACATGCAGCAGACAGGCCATTGAAATGAACCCAGAAAGATGCACATCTGTCTCCTTACTCCATCTTCTTACACTTCCTACACTTTCACTGACCCAGCTCTTCTCCCTGTTTCCCAGAACAGTGGTAAGAAGCTGATGTGGGAGCACAGGGTGTCAAACAAAAAGTACTAAATAAAGGAAGCAGACATCAGTAGCTTCATTTTCCCCCCGTCAGGATTAAAATATCTTTTGATGAATAGGGAGAACATCTTTTTATGTGAACTAAAAATATTACAGGAAATTAAATAGGGCTGTGAAGACGTTAAATCTAGAAAGTATATTCAATCATTATAACATCTTTTACGGCAGTTTTAGTTCTGATTTAAGCTCAAAACCTCAAAGTAAACTTAACTTTGGAGCCCTTACAACATCTCCGGAGTGTATGTTGGTTGCTATATTTATAGACAGTGTTACATGAGTGTTCTTCTCTCTTTATATGCAGCTAGTCAGCAGATAGCATGCCAGTGGGTAGTACTCCAGAATACATCTGCTTGGTATACCAGCATTATGGAGTCAGGAAGGTTTAATTTAACAGCTTTAACTGCATTAATTGTTCACAGGGCTTAAATGTGAGCAACCAGAAATTATTTAATTATTTTTAACATGAATACCTAATTACTTACAAGCAGGTTTGTACATGGGAGTGAGCATGTGCATGTGTCGCTGAATTTATTTTCTGTCAACTAAGCATCCTACAGACATTGGTTTGCTACTTCTAGGAGAGTTGGAAAATCTGAACTAGCTTGATCATCACCCCTATCCTAAAGAGGATTTCCCAAAACGCTTGAAGAAATCTGACAAATCAAATTATTCACTGCTTTTCTGAAGTGTTTCTACTCTTTAGACAAAAAAAAAAAAAAAAAAAAAGAAAAGAAAAGAAAAAAGAGAGACAGAAAGAACATCTGTGCTTTGGGGAAGGAAGCCTAGAAAGAAACATAAGAAACATTTGGGAAACTTATGAAGAGTATGAAAGGAAAGTAAGAGCTTGATCTTATGCTTACAGAAATTACTGGCAAAACTCTCATTGACTTTAATAGTGAAAGATCAGAGCTCAAAGCATGAGCCCAAGAGAGGAAAAGAAACAGGTCTGTGATGAAAGACAGTAGGCACAGGGAAACGGTGACAGTCAGAAAGCAAAGCACATAGCCAAACACTTTCATGTAAAAAGCTCCATGCTTCAATAGTCTACACACTTCTGACGTCTGGTAATTCCCCTCTTTGGGGAAGATGACTGCAAATATACTGTCGCTATGCATTGAATTCAAGATATTCAAAGATGCTGATTATTTTTCTTTGATGTTTTCTCCTTTTTCCTTTTTTTTTTTTTTTTCCCCAGTCTATCTGCTGTCAGCTCAAGAATTTTTAGCCCACCAACTCTGAGTAGCCATGTCTCTGGTGAATAAGAAAAGCCTTAAAGAGCAATTTAAAGAGAGATCTTACAACTGTAAAGAAAACCTTTACATTGTAATAGCTGGGAATACAGATGGGAAATTGAGATGCCCTTTAGCTAATACTGTAGTTTCATGTGCTTTCCAACAGACAGATATGTACAGAATAGGAGAAACCTGCCAGAGCAATGAAAGGCTGGGAAGCAGGCAGGATTTAGCTAAGGTTTTATTAGGAGAAAGAATTAGTTTTGAATTTTACCGTGACAGTTTTGAAGGCCTGGGGCTTTAATCCTGCAAAGACTTTACCGTGCAATCTGTGCTGGATATTACAACACCATACATCATTCCCTGTTCGCAACACAATTCTTTTCTGATTGAGATTTTTGAAAACTTTGAAAAAAATAAAAGCATATGATTCACCTCCCATTGATCAGCTGAACTGCACTAGGCTGCAGAGCTTGTTAGGATGTAATCCTTTGGGGGAGTTAAATTTTAACAGACTGCTGGGGTTATTTTTGGTTTGTCATGTGCAAACTGACTGTAATCTCATTGGTACCCACTGAGAAGACAGAAAGGATGATGGCTGTGCTACAGCTGGTGGTGAAAGGTTATTCTTAATTTTGATCTGGCAAACGAGTTATCAGCCATCATGAATGACAAGATTCCCTCTCCCACTCAGCCAGTGATGAGCAGACTTTCAAACATACTGTCTTAAGAAGGCATAATTACAAAGCCATTTCAAAGTCAAGGTTAAAAACCTCAGATGCTTCCTTGCCCCTTGGTAGGAGAATATGAAATTGCATCCGTCTCTTTCCTCCCTGCCATCATTAACTATTTCTTTAAAAAACCTGCAGTTCTTGTTCTAGGAGGCAATTGGCAAAGACTAGGAAGAATGTTTCTTCCTCCTTATGCTGGAGGAAGAAAAGTGTTAGAAAATGGGAGGTTTGTGGATATTTTTGGCTAAATCAAGCTCTGGATCAAATTGGCTGGCAACAGAATGGAGGTCTTTACCATGACTTAAGAACGAATGAGGCCACTGGCTGCTGAAAAAAGCTACTGCAAAAGGCTTTATTTTAATTTAGAATGCAGTGATTCAATAAACAAGAAAAGTGGGGATCAGTTCATAGATTTGTGGGATGACACACCACCGCAAACTAACGGAGTAAAGTTTTCCATCAATATCAGCACTGATTTGAAACTGTGGCTGTTTTCAAAGCTAAATCAGTCTGAGGGAAAAATAAATAACAAATGATTTCCTAAGTAAAACCTTCCATTCACCCTCAAGGAAATGTTAAAGAGAAACATGTAAGAGGATTGTTCAAACTAATTATACAATGTGAGCAAATCTCTGAATAACAGCTGCAGCATGAAGAGGGCATTACTGTTAACTTCAGCATGGGCATCAATGTCTGATGATTATCACTCATTAAAAACACTTCATTGCACACGCAAAACCCAGTTGCTAAGGGGACCTGAAAACTATTTAAAGCCAGAAAGTGGCAGGCATCTTTATGCACGCTCAGTGTTACGGTGTCTCTGTAATCTTATTAACTTTAATGCAAATATTTATGGTGAGAGGTATCACCTAAGCTGAGTAAGATCTCTACCATCTTGCACATGACAGAAGAAAGGAAGAACAACCCAGAAGAGTGATGTATGGCCAGCAGACATGTCTACATTCAGAATGAGCCATTGGTGCCAAAATGAAACAATTGCATTTATTTGAAATACCCATGTTCAAACCATTTTAAACCCTACTGCTGATAAAGACCTATCAAACCTTTGTACGGTGCATGTCCTGCTGCTTTCCACAGTCTGACAAATATGAGACAGAAGGTTAACTAACCTGCCCAATGTTATGAAGTTTGCCTGCTGATGACAAGAGAAAAACCTAAAGGAGGAACTGAAATTGCAGGCAAGTGTCATTCCACACAAACACATGCCAGAAGCTTTACAGTTACACTTTCCTGTCTTATGAGTATGAGATATTGTCTACACAATTCAAGATAAGATAATTCAAAGAATCTGCTTGACTCTAATCACATTTTTTAAAATGATGGTTTTTTACTTTCTGGTATCAGTCTGATGTCTGTCTGTAAGCATTCTGAAAGCACTAGTCTCAGTAATTTATTTTTGCAGACAGGGAGCTGAGATGTAACTTCATGTACAGCCTCACAGTGCAATCTCGTAGTGCTCTTGTGATTCGCATAATTTTGAAACACTCCACAGAGGCAGGACCCAAAACAGCAGAGGGGAGCAACATCTGTGCTTCCCTTAAGACTAACATTTCTATCAGGAGTTTTCTATTGGAACTGTGTTAATAATAACGCAAGAAATTCATTCTGATCTCTTCATAATTCTCCTGGGTGATGCCAGACCATACCTAATGCTACGTTCATTGAGTTACATAGGTAACCCCAGCATGCAGCACAAATCCAGAGTTCAGCTGAAAGACAGACTTCAGGAAGTACAAATTTACACAGGCTACAGGGCCAATATCTCCTGTAAATTTCAAGAAGCCAGTGTGCTAACAAAACTTTAATTAAGGGAGGTGTAATAGCTTGTCGAGACAGTCCTGAAGTGTGAGGCTGGTACTCAAAATTAATTAAAAAAAAAAAAAAAGTGTGTTCAGTGTTATTAACACACAATGGCTTGGTAACTTCCTTTGCAGGAGATATTATTTAATCTGGAGCCAGGTTACAGTTTTGGAATATGAATTACCTTGCACTAATCCTGTCAATACCAAACACACACAGGTGCTTTTAGAACGTAACTGTATAACTGTATAAGGTTATACAGCCTAAATCAAAACTGCCCATTGCTTTCCAGTGCTTATCACCTCAGTGTCTGATTTCAGTCAAAACCTGACAGTCAAAAGCAGGAATTGAGTAGGAGATGGATGTTACCTGGTGACAAACAAATATGGTGGGTTTTCTAACTGATGGTGCTGATAATAACTCATTAATCACAAATGAAACCCTGCAATGAAACAGCCACTGGCTCACAGTGTAAGGAGGAGGTGTACCTACAGTGAGAGCAAGGACCCCTCTCCTTCCCTGCTCCCTTCCCGAATGCCACGTGGCCCATGTGGTGTCTGCCAGCACAGCCCATTTTGATGACCAGAGCTGCTGTCAACACACCCATCCCACTTCCAGAAGCACTTACCTTCCTGAGGAATGGGGTAAAAACCATCTCTGGTACATGCAACATGGCACATCAGACCAGGCAGAGGGCTCTGCTTGGGCAAAAGTTCATTTCAGCAGTGCTGTGAGCTCCCAGGCTGTGGGTATGTAAAGGAAGATACTGGCAAAAAACTCACAGATAGTATCATCACAAGGAAAGATGAGTTACTCTTGGTTATCCAGGACCACATCAAAGATAGCCACCCTTGGACGCCATCCTTTTTTGAGTGTTACCACTCTCCACCCCACTGAAGCGAGCAAGTCATTTTGGCACTACGAATACAGAGGTAAAGCAACTTCATCTAGTGCACAGTGGCTGCTGTGACCTTGGTGAAGGAATGAGAACTGTTTCTGTCTGCCCGAGAGCTGTGACTTGTTCCCCCTCATCTTCTCCATGAGAGCCTGGGACCTGCTCATGTCAGTTCCCAGGTCCCCGCAAGTCCCAGTCCCTAGCTAGGCTTTTGACAGAGCAAGGCAGGATAGACTCTGCAAGGTGATAAACCACATTTTTAATCTTGTCCCTCTGTGCTGTATTTCTCTTCCTTGGCAATTCCTCATTACTTGCTGTGTGTTTCTCCAGCAGTATCCTAGCCTACATCTGTTGGTCAGCTTCTCTAAATCCCTCTGGCTGTGGCTTTGTCCAGAAGCTGCAGAGCATAAAACATTACATCCCATTACAACCACAACCCAGAAGTGATGACAGCTCTGGAGGGCACCTCAGGCTGTAAACCTATATCTGGTATTTAGGATTCATTTTATGTTATCTTTACAGAGCAGACTGAGCAGCAATTTTAATACATGCGCAAACACACAGATTCAACACACCAAAGGAGAAAACATTCTGCTGGGTTATACACAAAAGGCAATTTAGTGTTTTTTGCCTCTAAGGCCTGCCAGTGCCAAAAGATTTTGAAATTTATCGTGTAACTGCCCACTGCTTTTTTTTTCATCTTGTTGCTTGCTCCTTCCCACCCTGAGGACACTCTGTACTTTACACTACAAAGAGATATAAGATTTGTCCTAGGAAAAAGAACCAAAAAACATTTTTACTGGTGAAAAAAGCACCAAGATATCTCTCATAGCAACTCCTTTCTCACCTTAGCAAAGCAGCGCTACCACTTCAAAGCATCAAAATGATCTTTCCTGATCTGCTTTAAATATTTATCTATTTACCTTTCATTTTAAAATACAGCTTTCTGGCTCTGAGATATTAAACACTTAAAAGGATGAAGTCTACCCTCACCTACCAGTTCTCTTGCGATAATCTCTCTTCTGATCCTACTGGGAAAGAGACACTGTCTGCAGTCTCGGGTGGACTAAGGTTCAGACCCTATAATGTGCAATCTTCCTCTTCGGGTTATGGTATTTTATCGACTTTCAGCAGCTAGATGAACAGGCTGAACATGTATCTCATTTCAAGCTAAATCCAAGAATACATAGTGAGTGAAGGTCTAGTACATTAATAAATAATAGCCGTGCAGGGGAAGGTAGGAATTCAACACCTTTTGCAAGTGCTTGCAAGGTTAACAGAAATGCCACCAGGCAGGCCATGATGACAGCTCAGTCTGTCAGACTGGAAGACCAAGGGCACAGTGCAGCTGCGAAGAAACGACTAGTGTTCCCCAATGATGGAAATTCATTCTTTGTTAATAAAATTTTATGGCTGAAACAGGTGATTTTCAATGATGTCCTGTGTTTCTCTCAGGGAGGCACCAGAAGTGTGTTAATGGTAAGACAGCAGGAGACAAGTAAATGTCAAAGTGAAATCCTCTGAAGCTGTCACTTACAGTGACGGATAGGTTCCAAGAGGTGATACAGCTGGACCTGACTTGTCTCCTTCAGAGAGCGCATGGTGATACATGATACCTGGCAAAACCAAGAGTCCCCAAATCAGACAACCCAAAATACATTTGCGACTGTGCTCAAAATCCATTCTAGGCCATCCTCTAAAACTGCAAAGGCCAAGGGCTTTTAAACGCAGAAATTCATTTCCCAGTCTCACTTCTACTTTCTGTTTCAGCCATCTGTTGCTCTCCCGAGTACCTCAGGGAGAGCTCAGCTCTCCGGAGCCGCGCCGGCCGTCTGTGCCGCGCACAGCACACCTGGTGTGAGGCGCAACGGCCGAGAGGA
>NW_009214855.1:0-6282 GCF_000690835.1 Fulmarus glacialis
CGCGTAAATGAAGCGAAGGGCGCGGTGGGGGGCGGGAGGCGTTCATCCGGAGCGGGAATTTGAAACGTCTCTGTAAAGCCCCCGTTCAGGCGGAGGGAGGCTCGATGCCGCTCTCAGTTTGACAGGCAGCTTTCAAACTCTCGCCGAGCTTTTTATTTTTTATCTCTCATAAATCGGAGTGTCGCAGTTTGACAGCCCTGAGTCAGTGTGAATCCAAGCTCTCCTCCTGTGTGGGCTGGTGGAAAGGAGGTCCCGGCTGCAAATGCCTCAGGCTGAAGCAGCAGCGGCAATTTTACTTCTAGACTGTTAACGTGACACTTGGGTGACTGCAACAGGCTGAGAAATGTGTCTCTGGCATGTTGTCCCTATGTCTCAGTAAAAACAGCCACAGTAAAAAACAGGAGAAGAAAATTGGAAAGGTGATAGGATTTGGAGCTGTAGGTCTTCTTGGCATAATTATGTTTTGCATCCATTTCAGTCAGGCGTAAAGCATACTTACTGCCTAGAGGATGATGAAAGTTATGAAATAGAATAAAGCTACTATTGTCCCACGAATCTGGAGAGGATTTGCAGCTGACATGTCTGCTAAAGGCCAACTTTGCATCCTCCAGAGTACATAATACAGTCAGATTACAGACGTGGGATTGCTGCTGATTTCTTTACAGAGCATACATACATGCTTTAAGAAAATAAGATATATGTAGTCTTTCTTAACAGCAACAGAGTCAGTCTTTTGTTTGATGAAATTGTATAAATTTAATCTGTGTAAATTGGATCAAGCAGCACTTCATGCATGGAGAAAAGTGAGCCAAGAATTTGTTTTTCTTAAATGCCGAGCTCAGATACCAGGAAAGAGAAATACTTTGCTTCACAGAAGACTGCATTGGGAAATAAATGCAGCTTTTTTTTTCAAGCCATGGGTCAGAAAACCTGCTGGAGACTCCTCTTCAAAAGGGAGTGCTCTCCTGTGTCATCCTATGCAGCAATCTGTGTGGGTTGTTAGTGTTTTTGTTTTTGTTGGTTTTTTTTTTTTCCTGAGCTGAAACAGAGATTGTAGAAAGATCTCTATTCATGCTTTTTTACTGGAAAAACAAAATGCCTGGGGAGAACATGCACTGCTCATCCAGTTTTAAGGAATACTTAGTGTAGGACATAGTCAGCAGTGGGCAGAGGCTTGGCTGATGCAAGTTACTTTCTGTAAGAAACAGCTTTTTGTTTTCTGTTGAGATGCCATTGAAGCCTGACTGAAGCAGTCATTTAGGAGACTCAACATATATATAACCCTCCCAGCATAAATAGGGCCCTTTCGTGAAAAAGGATCTTGTGTGTGGTGTTTTTTGCAATTCATAGCAGCTACACTATTGTTAAAAGGCTGCAACCAGGCTGTAAAACTCACTATGAATTTATATACATGCCAGTCAACATGCATTTTCCCCCAAATCACTGTAATGCTGGTGACAAATAGGATTGTCACTTAAATCCACTTTAAAATCCCATTTTAAGTCTAAACATTTTTTTGGCTGTAAGATCCCTGGCAAGTGGCAGTTATTACTGATACCTTTGGGCAACTGGAAATTTACCCACTTGAGTACTAAAGTGGGTAAATACTAAAGAAGATACTAAAACAATGCTGCCAAGTGCTCATTCACATTTGTGAATAGTTATTTCACAAACAAGGCCACTATCCACATCACAAAATAGCACAGCAACAAAATTAGTAGCTTTATTCTTGGTATACTTCTGCGTACTCTGAGTTATTGTGAATGCTTAATATCCCGATTTTTTTTGAGAAAAAGCCTTTTTTGAATTTATTGTATGAATAATATTTGAAAAAAAAAAAAGGAATAGGGTGCCATTAAATCTTACAATCACTTAAGACATTCTCCAATTTTCCAGTTTTTATTCAACAAATCCTCAATGCTAAGCTAAACACATTTAACCATTTAATTACACAACACCCAATTCATCCAGATGTCGTCAAATGTAGGAACCCGCTACATTTCGTAACAGTCTCCATTGACTTGCAATATTATTCCAGGAGAAGCCCAGTAGCCTCTATCTTTTCTCCCTTCCCCCCACAAGATCTGTTGCACAACCAACTGGCCCTTTGGAAATTTCTTTGGAAAACGAGTATATGAGCTCCATCCCTTCACCTCTTCTATGGCAAATATAGCCTGTGTCACTCAAGCAGTTTCCGTCTCCACACACCACCATTCTTGTTGTGATAGAAACAGGTCAGAAAAGGCTTCTGCAGCTTTTAAAGCTGAGAGTACGCTCAGTTTACACACTTGAGAGTATGCTCTGTATTTAAGGAATCCAATATTTGTTTCTGGATCATCACTTTTTTGGAATGTGCACGACAGGGCTGCAAAATGGAAGCAAGCCAGTCAACTTCCCAGCAAAGGTATAAGTTAAACAGTATGCCTATATTATGCTTTGAAGATTAGATGACACTCTAAACTGAGCATCCTTTTTGATTTCAATGTGTATTTTGAAATATGTTGAAGCTCTGGTAGCAATTATAGCTACCAGAGTATATTGAAGCTCCGATAGCAATTTATTAGCATTAATTTATTAGCAGACACTACCTTTTGGCACAAAAGAGGGCAGAAACCTCTTTTTTTAACAGAAAAATTGCATATCCGCAGAGAAGAACAAGTTATTTCAGATGGAGAAAAAGCCTTGCAGTGACAGCTGAAATGTTGAGCTAGTAAAAGAAAATTGTGAAAGGCCTTGATTACAAGTCTATTTGTATGTCAAAAATATCACATATACTACTTCATATTTTTATGGATTAGACTGAGCTATGATGAGGTATTCTTATCTCACCCGTTCATCTTTAATGGCCTTCAGTGGTATAGACTACTTAACCCAACTGAAATCTGTTCTTGCAAATGGTATAAACACTTGTTTTATTAGAACTTTAAAGATAGAAATTTCCATTATTTACAATATATCAACTGTCCACTGTAGTAGCCTCCCAGTAAAAAATATTCTCTTTAAAATGAATGCATGTATATCAGGGAAAACGAGGTCTGCAGGCTTGAAGTTTTCACAAACCTGACATATATAAAAGTTTAATCTAGATTTTTCCTGTAATGCTATTTATCTATATGAAGTGGTGCAATTTTCCATTGTGATATACTGCCAGAAAACAGGTGGCCAGGTTTCATACAATAGTGGAAAGGAAAATTAATACTGTAACTGCTGCTTCTTTTCCAGAGTTCTCTGGAAAGGATTTCTGACATATGTCTTTTTCTGCTTTATAAGATATTGCAGCATCTGGAGGCTGTGCAATTTATCTCAAACTCTCATAATATTTTAACCAATACCTTTTTAGTTTAATATATGAAATACTCCCATAGCATGGGAAATTTCTAATGAAATTTTATAAATAGCTACATCTAAAATTTAAAAAGGTACAGGGAAGCAAACATTTTAGCTCAGATGAGTCTATAATTTGCCTATCAGCTAGGAGACTATGTATGGTATTGCTGACGACTAAACCAGTGCAGTGCTCAAAGGAGCAAAAGCACATTCTTGCTTTCTTTACCTTCTTTGATGTTCTGAAAGGATAACACTTGCAGGCTTTGTGTACTGATTTTTAAATCCATTGTGCGTATGTCTAAGCATAAGCTTCTGCTATCCATTCTATAAGCAGATCAGATAAAGTTCTTTGAAATTCTACCTGAAGCCATTAAAATGGTGACAAGATATTTTATTTATGAAATTATATGTTAACTCATTGTTATTTTCTAAACTTTGAAATCTCTCATGTTAGGTTTATTTAATCTTCTCAGATAAATATACCTCCAAAGCAAGTTTATTTAAATTATTTGACTTTTCTTTGCTGTTATTTCAAGTACTCCCAGTGAAATTCCTGACAGTTCTCTGTGTGGTTTAACAGAAACCAACAAATCTTTTGTTTGCCCAAATGTGACATCAAATAAATCAACTAGCCTGTACTCTGTAAGCCAGCAAAGTCTGTCCAATGTTCACTTATCAATATCTCACTGCAAGATTTGAAGAATTATTTGTCTTCTACTTGCTGTTGTTTATGTAATGATGCTTTGCCCTTAACTGTTCTGTACCCCATGTCTCTGGCTTAAAAATAGATCACCTGTGGAAACAGGCTGTGAAGTTTTCATTATAGAACGTGTTTGATCTGTACAACCCAGTGTAAATTTATATTGCGTGTATCCTTCGTGATTATGAAGGACAAAACTTCTCCTTCCCTGAGGCAAGACATGTTAATAAAAGAAACCTCAAACACCTGAATTGGATATTTAGACATATAGAACATACCACAAAACACATCAGATAATTCAACCTCGAGGCTGATTTATGGAAACCCGTGTGTTTGATCTGTACAACCCAGTGTAAATTTATATTGCGTGTATCCTTCGTGATTATGAAGGACAAAACTTCTCCTTCCCTGAGGCAAGACATGTTAATAAAAGAAACCTCAAACACCTGAATTGGATATTTAGACATATAGAACATACCACAAAACACATCAGATAATTCAACCTCGAGGCTGATTTATGGAAACCCGTGAGTAGCAGTGCCTGAGTGCATAAACAAAGCATAGGAAAGCAAAAAACCCCAGACAAACAGAAACAAAGCAGACCCGGAGTGTAACAAATAGAGGCTATAGCTATATATCTTTTTCCTTGTAGACCCAGCTCTACACCTGAGCCTAAATGTCCTTTACTCAAATTTCCTTTATACACTGTTAGATTCACATTCAGGGCACTGGAAGAAAAGATTTAGGGATACATAATTCCATAGCATCGACACAAACTCACGGTTGCTTGCAATGGAAATCTGCAAGGACAAGTTCTCTGGTGTGCATCCTGTAACACCTTGTGGCAGCATCAAACACCCACATCACGCATGCTAGTTCCTGAAGAGACATGATCTCACATGCTAAAAGGAACTGTGGTAGTTGGAAGCAGCCAACCTACAGATATCCACAGTGGTGCAATGCAGTTATGGTCTGTTCTTGGTCTGTTTTGTAGCTTGGCCTTGGAAAGACAGTACATATACTATTAAATGTGCTACCAGGAACATTCCTTCTAGTCAACAAAAGTGAATGTATCAGTACTTCTTCAAATCTACCTCATTATCCTTTTCTGAGAAGAAGGTGGGCATCATGGGCATCATACCTTTTTTTTAACATGTGGAGGGAAGAGAAGTTATTCTTTATCTTTTGCCAAAATAGGCTTTCCCTTAACTTGATTTGCACATAAGAATGATGGGATGGATATAGACAGAGAGAGAGGCTATGTGAGAAGACATCCTTGGGGACCTCTGCTGTCTTGATTGTGCCACATACATCAATAGGAGTTGTCACACATGACTTCCAAATTCTCAAATTTGGAAGCTTTCTTTTATCTTTGGAATGGATTTTAGGGTAACTTTGTGATATAGCAAGAGATGCATGTTCGGGGATTGCATATTTATTTGTACTATTACCTTTACAGGAATGTGAAAAAGTGTGATACCTATATTCTCTTCCTGAGTGTGCCGAAAGGGACCTGTTGTGTGACCTTGGATAAGCACTTCCTGGCTGCTTTAATTCCATTTCTTTGAGATTTGAGCTGTTTGCAGGAAAGTTTCTCTCTTGATATTCATTTGAGTAGTGCCAGCCCCACTACAGTGGGGTCCTGGCCTCGGTAATAGTGCTAACAACATTGCTTAGCTTTTTACAGGAGATGTTCAATACCATGCAAGTCTGGGCTGAAGTGATCGTCATCTTGGGCTTCCGTGGATATAGGTAGTGGATATAGGTCCACAGTAGAGACAGTTTCTTACAGCATTGGCAGTACCTAGCTGCTGTACCCATAGGACTTTTATGCTACAAGAGGGTAAACAGGAAGAGCAAAGTCGTAAAAAAGCAGACAGCTAAACGAGAATGTGAAAGTCCAGGTCTGTGTGTGACCCTCTTGACAGTCACTCACAGCTGTAGAAAATATGAGGAGGAAGAACATCATGCCTGAAATAAAAAACTCTGCCAGAAAACAAGGCAAAGGTTTGATCTCTTGCCAGACTACTTGGCGTTCACAGTGAGTTCAAGACTATCGTAGCGTTCTGCAGGCATCCCTTGATGTTTGTGAAGCTGTGACAAACACACAAGCACCCACTGCTCAGCAGACAGAAGCTGAAACAGTCATGCTGGTAGTTTCACTATAGTATTGTGGCGAGCAGGTTTGTCACATAAGGAAAATGGCACAGGAGCAAGCAGTGTTGGCACATAAAGAAAATGGATCAGGAAGAGCG
>NW_009214855.1:6313-46903 GCF_000690835.1 Fulmarus glacialis
TGTGGCTAATCACACACTTAAGCAAATACTAGATTAAAACCACAGAAGAGAAAAATAATGCAGATGTTTATATTAGATTAGTTTCTTCTGTGAGGGCAAACTATGTAACAAAATGCTAAAAGGGTAATGGCAAGTGGCATACACAGGTCTTAATTATACGGCATGACCATTTAATCCTGCTGTTCAGTGATTACTTTCACTTTAAGAAATTGGTGCAAATTTAAGTGATGTGGCTTTACATTGATAGCAATAGTATCATTCACTGCTGCTTTCCTCCATCTTATGCTGGCTTTAACACTTTCAATTTTAAAGATGTTATGTCACTGTAAACATGGAGTACCTGGATGGTGAATGAGGCCCCTGAAGTTTAAACTTAAAACAGCTGCAGATACTTTTCCGATAGCATTGTTAAAATACTCATATCCAATTAGATACATGTTTCTGGGAGAACAAGGAGGGAGAACAGGGAGAAGCTCTGCCAAAATAAATGCTTTCAGTTTTCCAGGCAGTCAGTTACAAGAAGCACTAGTCTCACTTAAAAGAGATTTAAATATCTATCGATATAGCTACCACCAGGGGCTACAGTAGCAGGAATATTCAAATGTTAGTAAAAAGAAGGAAATCATAAACCAAAAATGCATCATCAATCTGAAATCCACCCAAAGCAGAACAGATTCTGTTAAACAAAGCAATATAGTGCATGAGTCAGCTCCATGTTTTGAAGAGAGCAATCAAGTGTCACTCTCTTTGTAGTAGTAGGGCCGTACAACGTGCACTATCTGTAATCCTGCAGTGTAGCAGATTTGAGCTTGGAAAGAGATCTCCATACCTTCTTGTCTCTCCCTGATTTCACTGCACCCAAATATCAGAAAGCCTTGTAAGAGAGAGAAAATAGTGTGTGGTGGGGAACTCCTGTGTTAAATATTAACTCATCATTTAGTTGAGAAACTGGTGAGCCTTTGCAGAGATGGAGGTGATCTACCTGATCGTTAGAGAAGCGCTTTATGACATTGCTCAGAAGAAATTGAAAATAAAGTCAACTGAAACTGGGCAAGTCATAACTTTGAAAATCTGAGCTTGCAGATTCTCAGTGCAGTCAGCATTATATTCTGTCCCAGGACTACAGGCAGAGAGCAGGATTCCCTTCTGTAATAGGTCTTCCCAGTGTCTTCCCCAGTATCAGGAGGGCCATTACTAGATTAACATTCAACCAAGAAAAAAATTAAATTTCCTGTGCTTTTCAGTGTCAATTCTGGAGACAGTTGTGTGCCAAGGAGGATGAAGTGTGACTGCAGCATTGAGAACTGGAGTCAGGAGGTAGTTATGGGTAGGGAGGACAGAAGAAAGGGAACATTGTACAAAGCAAAGGAAGAGAAGTCTGGCCTGGGAGTTAAAGCAATGGATAAAGTAGCTTTAGCTACCAAAGTACACCTCTTCTAGGACATCAGGAAGCTCATGCTCTCTACAGACTCATGGACAAACGTCTGGTGTTTGTCCTAGTCCTTCATTAAGAGTCTTGGCTCTTGGACTGTTTGGGTAATAACCAAATGTCTAACATTTGGGCAACAGGTAAGGTTTGAAACTCATGACTGTCAGGATACTCAAGGAGTTTACTGCACACTTCAGCAAGTCATTCCAGGAAGATGTTAGTCCATCTGTAAAAGAATAACTTTGATAACAAAGACATCGGGTGATTTAGATTTAAATCTGATAGTTTTAATGAAAAATGAAAATAACCTGCATGATGGATTTTTTTATCCTTGGTTCTAGAATGCCTTTAAAAATATAGGAAGTTTCACTGTAAAGGTTACAGAGCCAGTTTGTCACAAGTTAGAAGCCACAGCATTTGGGCTGCCCATTGAACCGTACAGGCTTTAACGCACGCATGAAACACTGCCCTATTCAAACTTTGATCACAAACCACTTTTCCTGAGTTCCCAAATAAGTTTTGTTTTCATACTGCTTTTGTGAAAACTTTCTTTTGACATCTTCCACATCCTTCAGTAAAAAGAAAAGCTCAGAAAGAGATCCTAGATACTCTGAACATGATGTCATTTTTCCTGTTGACCTCAGGAGTGAAAGGATACCGCCCAGATTTTTTTCAGTAGTTTTAAAACCGTCATGTTACTATCATCTAGTCAATAAAATACAAACCAAAAACATGCTTCTGACTAAAAAGCAAATAATGTTATGATATAAATCAGTATTATTCTGCAATGATCTGACCTATTGTGTTATCCGTTTTCTTTCTGTCCTCTCTAGAGCAAGGTAGTGTGGGGCAATTAAAATAAGATGAAGGGCAGAAGGGCATTCTCTTGTAATCTTTAAAAGAATCTTATTACTAAATGAAGAATATAATTATGTATAGCCTATGTTGGATGTACATGACATGGTATTTTACTTTCTAATACAGTAAAGTCTGTCTTCAGCATTCATTTAGCTCTGCAGTATCACAGTGAAGAGAGCTATAAGACTACCTAGATAGAAAGGCAGCCATAACACATTTAAAAAAGAAGATTCTGATGTATTTTGTTTCAGGAGCTTTTGAACAGCCAATGTAAGGAACTAAAACATCCCACTTACAGTTTAACAATACCCATTTGTTTGCACACACTGGATCTAGTGTATACCTAGTTGCCCAGAGGTAATATTTACCATTATAGAACAACATTATTTTGATCTTTCTCTTTGATAGACTGATCTGTCACGTGGATGTATTTGTAAGCATTCACGACATGTATTCGCTTTTACGTAGGTGATAAATATGGACAAATCTGGGGAATGAGGTCATCGCTCGTGTACTCAAAACCTTGCAACACCGGGCCCTTATGAAATGTTCTAACCATGTGCATTTATGAAATAGTTTTCTTAAAGAGTGTACTCAGCTAATGCTTTGCATGACCTTTAAACAAAATAATGCCCTTGTGCTGGGTTCATTGCAAAATGAAAGCATGCAGCATGGTAAGAGTCTCTGAAAAGCTTTGAGAGGTTCTAATACAGATCGAGTGAATGTAACATGACAGATGCCCATTCTTCTGTGTTAGGGAGGTGAGAATTCATGTTTTATTTTTGAGATGTTTGACATGCCAAAAAATATCTATCAGTCTGGGTAATCAACACTGTAACAAATGATTCAGCTGATTCTCCTCTCCCCCCTTTTTATTTATATATCTTCACACTATAACAATTATGTACTGTTCTATTTCTGTTTTTCAGAAACGTAACTTGTTACACGATCAGTCTGTTAAATCTCTGTATGCATGTAGTCTATTACTTTGTTTATATCTCAATAGGCCAGATTCATTCCAGATATACTCAGATAAAGGCAGTGGAATGAAATAAAATGAAATGAGCATTGACTGGCAAGTGGAGTGTTAGAAAGGTGTGCAAGGAGCCGAGTATATATCTTCCATTAGTCCAAAGTAATGCTTGCTGTCTGGATGACTTGACTGGATGACTTGGCAGAAACAAGAAGATCACAGCTCTTACTTACTGAGCACTTAGTACAAGTGGCTGTACTTTATGTACCTGTTCTACCTATTCCCAGGTGTAGCAGGTTATCTGCTCTAAATCTGAATTTAGCTGAGTGTGTCAGTTTAACATATGAGAACTTAGAGGTAAAGACGGGCTTAATGTTTCTGTACAGATGGCATCACTCAAGGGTGGAAGCTTAGCAGAGTTCTTGGCGTTGAAGCTGAAAATGCCAAGCATTATCTGTGTCTATGCTTATGATAACTCTTCCCCAGAACTCAGAAATTGTAGCTTTTATAGTGTTGGGAATACGTAAGATGCTTTCCGATCCTCTGCAGACATCCAGCTAAACTCCTGATCAAATTTCTAGTATCACATGGGACCTATTTTCTTCTGTAGTATGAGTGCGTAGTTTTTTAGCAGGACGTCTAAAAGTTCTCACGGACATTAATGGTCCTCAGTGGGTCTGCAGAAGCTTTTTACCATGAGCAAGGAAGTGGGATTTTTTTTTAATCGTCAGTAAGGAATTGTTTCTTTTTCTTTTTGCTTTGTTTTGTTTTTTTACTGTGAGCAAGGAAGTGGTGTTTTTTTTTTTTTTTACCATGAGGTAGGAAATGTTGGGATTTTTACCATGAGGTAGGAAGTGAATCTTTTTTGACAGGAAGCAGTTACAAACTTCTGCAAGTGGAATGTCCTCATCTTCTGCAGTGTTTTTCCATGTAATTTCTGAAAAGGTCACAAAACTTGTGAAGTGCATATTGTGTGCATTATGCTTTCAGGATATGCTCTGCATCAAAATTTCATTGATACTTTCCCATAATCTACATTGAATGGCTTCTGTGTTGTAGAGATCACTAAGACTAAAGCCACAATACGCCAGTGCAACATCTCTGAGTCAGAGCCTGATGGCATTACAAGGTCTGCAACAGCTGCTGCAGAGATATATCTGTGACTCATCTGAAATCCTACTATGAATAAAGCACTAATCCAGCATCATAGCCTATTCTGCTGGCCAAAGAAAAATGCTAAATATAAATAGATCTGTAACAGATATCTGCAAATACGGTAAGACTTCAGAGAAGTCAAAAAGCTCTAACTATTATCCTAGAATAGGAAAATTGAAGGGGAAATGAAAAAAGCATTTTCTCTAAGTGTTCCATTTCCATTTCTCTTTTAGTTCTCTAGAGGGACCAACATCTATTTAGACACCATGAGACTAATCTAATGTTTATGTGAGAAAGGGATCATAAAATGTAGATTACCAAGTGAAATCACTTATTGTTACATCAAATGTTTGTAAATTAAAGTAGATTATTCAGATTTTGAAATACAGAATAGTATTCACCGTGGGTGAAGTTTAACTAGTTCATCTAATGTCAGCTGCAAAAGCTCCATCAGCTTCAGCAATGCTAGTTTTCATTTTGTATCTCTTACCAAGCCAATTTGATGCATGTTAGGATATAAAGATTAGCTTCCTTTAAGCCAAAAAATATTGCTTTATACATTCTTTTAATTCTCAAACATTAGCCTGCTGAAAAGGAGGCTATTCCTACTCAGAGAAATACTTGCTGTAAACTTAGGTCCGGAGAGATCACTTTGTCACTTTTCCCTGCAGTGCTCTGGAATAAATTGAATTCAGTGCCACTGAATGTAAAGATCAGAACTAATAGAACTGAATGCGGTTTGTGCAATGTCTCAATTTTAATAAGCTTAGTTGTGGCTTTAAAACCCACTGAGATGGTAATCCATTTATATTTCAGCAATACAGGCACAGCTGCAGTGTGCTTAGGACCCAGAGAACCGAGTGCTCTTGAACCAAATGGAACTCTATGCAGAGCTGATTTAAGGGGAAAGTATAGTTTACCAAAGATAAATGCAAGAAAAACAGGAAAGAAAATGATTTTTTGCTAAACTGGATGCTTTTCTGGGAAAGGGGAGGGAGAAAAGTCAAGGCGCTGCACCCTCCGTTATGGAAGTGCAGCATGCATCCCACCGACAGCATCCCCTTTTTATTTACTTGTTTTCTTCACTAAGCTAGAAAGCAGACATGAATTTAGCTCCAGATAATGCCTCTCATTTCCTGCAGTGATTTCCACAATTGTCTCTTTACCAGTAAAATGTAGCTGATAATAGCTTTTGGTAACATTTATAAAATTCTTAGATTAGAACAAATGAATAGTATTGCTCACTTTTCATTCTTCTCTAGTAAAGGGGCAAATGTAGAAAACTAACTAAAACAAGTTTTAAAAATAACAATTTATAAAATTATGTATTATTTTACAGTCATACTAAATATTTCCTGTATATTTATGGAGAACTGTTTTAGCTGTGGAGATGAGTTGACTCTAATGATTGGCAATGTTGAATCATTACTCAGCATGCAGTGATCAAACATGAACTGCAACGGGCTTGTAAATCAAAGCAAAGACTCAGCATTCAGCACATGATCTTTGCCTTACTTCCCTTTCCCAAAGAAAATGTGGTGATAAAAAGAAACTGATTCCTCTCTCCCATAGGGGAGGAGCGGAGAGGAACAGAAACCTGCTCAGGTTCCTGCGGGCTCCCTCCCCTGCTCTCAGTTCTCTCCGTGAGCGTGGGCAGTAGCTTCCCTCCCATCACTTTCACTCTTTCTGCCTTCCTCTTCTTAATGGGAACTGCCTGTTGCCACTTGGACAGAAAACTGTGGCCTCTGCTACAATTGCCGTGTTAGGGTGTCATAGAATCATAGAATCATAGAGTCATAGAATCATTAAGGTTGGAAAAGACCTCTAAGATCATCAAGTCAAATGTGTTCAGGCAGTGTGATCACAGGCCACCCATGGAAAGCAAAGATAGACGTGGGCCCAGCCTAAAGGGGAAGCTGAAGAGTCATGCAAATGCACTGCATGGTACCAGTGTACCAGCTGTGTCGGTCAGGGCAAAGCTCCGCTGCTTCAAGAAATGTTTGCTTGCACAAGGCTGAGACAGGCTGCGAAAGCTGGATCCCTTTTTCTGAGGCATGAAGAGCCAAGATAAAATCAAGGAGACACAAACACTAATTGGATTCTCGTTGGCTGCACAGAAGTGTTATCTTTCCTTGGCTTTGTGATTATATCATTCTGGGGATGGGAATGCTGTCATTGAAAACGCACCTGTTATAAACTGCATTTGACAGGTAATAAAATTTGTATTATCAGTTGAAGTCCCTGCCTTTGCACACATAGCTGAGAGTAAAAGAAGCGGTCATAAGCTTATCCTTACAATCTCTGACCCAAAAAACAACTTTAGCATGCTTTTTTCTGTAAAATGAGAGTTTGATTTTAGTCCTGTGCATGAAAATCCTCTGTTTCTATGGAAGACAAATGGCCAACTGTAATGCTGCACCATTTTTGAAAATAATATAAACTGCAAGAGAAAAAGAAAAACAATCTTAGCTGGCCGCAATGATCTTATTATGTTCCATACATAATGATTGCACAGAAGGAACAAAGCGATCATGAGTGGTCATTTATGAAACTCAAGTAGGACATTCATTCATGGCGTAAAGGGGAGTACTGGGAACCCCATGAGATGCTGGTAATCACTTTTACAAGAATTAGTATAGGAAACTCATTCATTCTCCATTCCACAGCACTTACGAATTATTCAATTAATCCTGTCTGGGGAGATAAATGTTGCATGCTATAGGAGCACATGCTATGGTATTTATTAATTTAGTTCGATGTTTGACAGGCTTCAAATTTGCTTTTCCAGAATGCCAAATATTATTGTTTAAGTTCCTGTATTTTACTTTGTATCACTGAGCTTACAAGAACCACCCCCATCTGTGTTTCTACTTGACAAGTTTTCTGAAATGAATCAATTAAAAAAATGTTTGATGTTTTAAAAATCTATTGTAGACATTCTGTCTCAGATATTAACAGTACCTGTCAGCCACCAAATAAACACAGCTTATCTGGACTCTCGTCATGCCTTGGAATGCTTTCATTAGGTTTTAAACTTTATTTTTAATCTAAGTCTTATGTCGACAGCGATGTAAAGTTCAAACTGATGTGTGTTTGTGAACTGATAAAAATCACTACATTTGATGAACAGTCTGGTGAAGTACTGTATGAATCCTCATTATCCATTTGGGTGAAGAAAGTTTGTCTGATTTTAAAGTGCTTGCTGGAGTACCATGCACTGCCTTATGGCACAGGTTACCGCTACCTTGTGCTTTGTCTCAGGACTGCAGTCCTCAAAGCTCAATGCATTTGGCATTCCTTTTAAAGCAGCCCATGTATTTTATAGATGACCCATTTTGGTTCTTATTTCACCATGAAATACTTAGTATATTGGTTCGAAGCCAGTATTTGTATAGTTAAAGTGAAGACGTCACTGCTCTGGTGAGTGCCTTTCTTACTAAAATTGTGCCTTGACTACAATGGGAGCAAAAGGGATGCAGTGAAGAGTTTATATTACACAGTGAAATGGGACATGCCCAATTTTTCCTTTTGCAGTCCTTTATCCCTGCAGCAGACAGATGAGTGGCCAAAGAGCAACTTCTCTATGTTGGGAGCTCCTCTGTTTCACTACAGCATTGCAATCACGCTGCTCGTGTGCGGCCGCAGTGGGCCGAGCAAATGCATTTTTCAGCTGCATGCTAGGATCAAGAGTTAGCATGCTGACAAAAAGCCCAGTAGTTTTCCTAAGCACTTGCCTTCTAGGAAAAAAGCTGGCCTTTTCTCCCCCCTAGAAACATCTCTTATTCTCAGTGTGTGCTTAATCTGTCATCGTCCCCTTATAAAAAGATGTGAGGAATGTTTGACCTGACACAGAACCTGTCTCTGGGACAGCAAGGCGAGTTGGCTGAAAGAGTCCCTGTCAAAAATATTTTTCTGATGGCATCACAATGTGAATGCACTGATTATTCTGCAAATGTATGGGAGAGCATGTATATCAGGACATGGCTTGATAATTCTGCCACAGATTTAAACATGTAAGAGTATTCAGTATCTAACTGACAATCCACCTGAAAATAAATTAAAATAAGTGAAAAAACAGGATGTGTGCAAGAATCAGTTTTAGTGATCAGAGATGACTATTGTATTAACAGAAGATCAACACAGTTTCTCCACAGTCCCTGTGCTTGGGGCACCTGCATGGGCAGTTTAGCTGCCGTCCCCAAAGCAGGCTTCGCATACATGAGACCAGTCCCTGCCCTGACAGGCCTCCCCGGCCCTATTTCCAGACTCACATCTTCCTGAAAGCTTCTTCTGTCTCAGTATGAGAAAAAGGGCAAAGTCTGTGTCCTCAAAATAGGATATAAAATGGCTTTTGTGTGTGGGGGGGTACGTGCATGCGTGTGCAGGGACACATGCTAGATGTACGCCTGTATTTCATTATGAAAACAAAGAAGGAAATAATTTCCGGGGATTTCAGCTGCTCAGGACCCAGATACGTTAATCATTTGAGGCAAAAGACAAAAAGAAATGCAGCTTCAAATAAAGTACTGTTTATCAGAGATCTGTTTTGTAAGAATTACAAAGTAACCATTCTCTCTGAGCTGTATATACAGCTATAATTACATGTTATTCTCTGGAAATTTTTATTTCTGTGGAGAAGAGGAAAGGAATGATGGATGCTTTAATACAGCGACAGTTTTTCCCCTTGTGTTTACAAGTAGGCCTTGAATTCTCCTCCTGGGTTTTTTACATTATTATAATTCCACTTGACCTGAATCTTCCTTGCATACTTTGATTTTATGACACCATTACGTTTATTTGGCAATGGAGTTATTTTCCCCCTAATTACTTTTCTTGTCTGTGTTTGCTGTTTTCACAAAGTGAGACAGAGACTAGAAAGAAAAAAAAGTAACTGTAAAAGTCCTAGTATTTGCCTAATATTTTATTTTGTTTAGCCTAGCAACTCTCTGCTGTGAAACATGCTGGCGATCAGTGTTGGACCTGGCTGGAAAAAGTCTGAGTTACCAGTTAGGTGACACATCAACAAAACTACTTTAAGAATGCAAGAGTGCAAGACTGCATAGGATCCAGCTTCACTAACCTTATAATTTAGGAAACTGGGGTCAAACTTTATTTTCTATAGAAGGACTGAAATATTCTTAGGCTTTTTCCTACTTGATTATATTTCCCCTCCAGAACACCATCATCTTGCTGAATGTGTGCTTTTTACAGAAATGCATTGCTTCAGTTACCTTTCTTTGTCTTTTCCTCCCATCCCTGAACGATATTGGATGCATCCCCTGTATTAAACATTTTTAGCAAGATGTTAATCATGCATTTTCTAACCTTGCCAAATTTTTACTTATCTGTGTTTTCTCTTTTTATCTGCTGTGGTTTGGTGGTTAAGTTTAATTAACTCATCTTATGGAATACTTCTCAAATTATTTCTGCTAGCAGGGATGATAATTAATCCAGATTACTATCTTCTGATTTACAAAAGAAAGCTTAAAACATTTACTTCTCACTTAATAGTAAAAGATACGTTGGTTTCTCCCTTTGTCACTCCAGGCCACGTGTTCCAACACAATGAGAACCCATATCTTCTTTTTTTAAGAAAACAGGGTTTTTTTTACCCCTTCACATCTGAATGTCCTAGAACACAGGAGAAAAACTCGTCAAATGAGTCAGTTGTTTTGCTTGGGCTATTGATTCTGCTTCCTTTTTGGAGGACACATTTAAAGTTTATGTATCTGTTGTATCTTTTTTTTTTTTTTCTCATTTCCCAGAGCCATTTTATATGGGAACTTTTCGTTGCTCTGAGAAAATATTTTACTTTTCATCAGTCTCTTCTTTCTTGAAATACAGTTACACACTGTACCAAATAAGAAAGAAAAAAAAAATTAAGAAACAATGGTAAGTGAAAAATGAAAGCCTCAGTCTAGAAATTCAGGATCCCCCTGAACTTCAAGAGTAGTGATTTTGCCTTATCTCCTGGCTTTGCCTATGTTGCTCTTTTATGACCTGGGAAGCTAAGATAACATGCATCTGTCTCTCAAACATAATGGTAGTAGCCATAATACTGAAATTCAGTTGTACTTTAAGCCTTTTTTTTTAAACCAGCTGCTAAATGACCTTAGAAAAACAATGTCCAGAAAGGACTGGGAATCTGATTGCGTCAAGATTAACTGACCAAACTCTGCCCTCAGCAGTTCTAGTTTGAAACATTTGCTGCTTCCCCTCACCTCCTCCACCCCCCCCATCCCCACCCCCGGCCCTGATTTCCCCCTTTTGCTCTTATCTTAGTATTTCAAAACCTTTGAACACCTAACATAAACAATTATGGATAGAGATGGTAAAAACTAAATCTGAGATTTTCTCCTCCCCTCCCTTTTTAAAAAATAAATTCTTTTGCACTCCTGTTCTTTAAAGTGTCTAGCAGACGATTATTTCACTCTCTTGAATTTTGAAAGGGAATAGGATATAATTTAAATTCTATTGTACATTGTTCTATAAAGAGATATTCCAATTTATAGTTTAATTGGGCGATTGGCAGTGTAAAATAAGAAAAGAAAAAACGTTTTTAGATAAGTTTTAAAAATCTGATTAAACTGGTTTTGTAATTGCTTATATGACATGAGAGGAGAGTAATATTAGACCTACTCTTCTATTTTTGTCTGCCTAGTTTCTAAAAATACAGCAAACTCTCCTGACAATATGACAAAGAATTGCAGTTACATTTTAATGCCACCCTTGAAAATACGTGGGTTGATTTTTTTGGTGTGGGGTTTTTTTTGTTTTTTTTTTTTTTTCATTAGGAAAGGTCCTGCTACAAAGCACTGCTTTCACAGATAAATGCTAAGCATGTATGACACAGAAGGTGTTCTGTCCGTATTGCTGATGCCCAGCAGAACAGGAAGAAAGCAGAAGCAGACATTGTGCATCGCACAGGCTCCTCCCGGCTTGGAAAAGAAACATTTCTCTCAACTGCCAACAATGTCACAGCAGCACATTCCTAGTGCTTGATTACAGAAGTGTTGAGCCTTCTTCATTCTTTAGGGCTTATTTTGTTTTCTGGGGGAGTGGTGGAATTTGGCTTTGGTGTCCAGACTTCCCCCAGGCTCTGTGTATTGCATGCAACACCAGACATGTCTCTGCTACGGAGATAATTTGAATGAGTTTCTTCTCTTGGATTAAACCAGCACAGGTGCGACTGTCCACATAGAAAATGACATTTGAGCCTTTGTATTCACTTTCCTGATGGAGTGACTACTACTAATGTTACAAGCTCTGGGGACCAGCCCATGACACTCCTCACTGCAGTCTGTTTCTCTGATGGGTCCTGCATAGGGAACAGGGGGAAAACTAGTTTAAATTTTTTTTTGGCTGTACTCTCATTCTCTCACTTCCTTTAAGTCTTTTCTCTTCAGTATCCCACATTCAGCAGCATGGTTAGGGATTTTTTTTTTCATTCAGAACAATTTTAGTAGTTCTGGTTTATTTAAGTTGTTCCTTACATCTGAAAACGGTAAATCTTCTTCAATTAGTTCTTGAGCGGATAATAAATCTCTGTAACAATGATAACTAGAAAAACTGGAAGAATTTTTGGCTTTGTGCCTCTCACTTTTTTTTAGAAGAGCCTTTTCCCTTGCTGTTTGCCTTCTGTTTTTGCTACAGGCTCTAATGAGAACAGAGGCTATGATGTGCTAGGAGCTCTCAGTCACTAAGAAATTGAGGATTATACAGCTTGGGTTCATAGTGACACTACCCTATCTTCTAAGCCAGCAATAAGGTCTATCACATTCAATTCAACAGTTAACTTTCAAGACCATAGAGTCATCTGTGTAATTTTTCCACTTTAGTCAATAAGCACAGCTGCCAGAAGTTCAGTCTTCTATATTGCTTTAACTTTCTAGATTAGCTGTTTCATTCTAACCACCCAGTCATTCTTTCTTGGCATCACACTTACACTTCCTCGGTCTCCCCTTCCCAGAAGAGACTTATATTTAAATATTAAATTAGTGTTAAGTAAGGAATAATTTGAAATGCTTAGGAAATTAAATTTTAAACACTGATCTAAGCTATCCCCTCTACGTCAGATATTACCCACATTACTTGAAGCAATTCTGTTCCATCTCGCATCGTGCACCACCACAGATCACTGGGTTGAATGCATGGTCATTAAAGACAGGATGGTGGGAGAGACAATGATGCCCCTTAGTGGTTTTTTCGTCTGCCAGCTCCCCAGCCAACATGGCGCAGGGACTGCACTCCACTCTGCAGAAAGACACAGGCTAATATGGGTCTGTGGTCAACCTTGTGTTACTGTCTATGGTATTCTAGCTACCTCTTTTCTCACTATCCACAATCAGCGTGCAACTTCAGGCCTAATATTGTTCATTTTCATGTACTCATTTTCCTTGTAGATACTGTGAAATCCATACCTGTAGACATGATTTCTGGAGAAAAGATCAAATATGAAACAAAGCTTCCCAGAACAGGTAGTGCCAGAGGCTGACAAGAGGGACAGAATCTAGCAAGCCTTGTTCACTGCAAGGGACTGGAAAAACTTGTGTTACAGAAATGTCGTAGCCATACCACACTGCATTTCATTACTCAGATATAATTTTTTCCTTCTTAGGGTATTGCTGGTGGTCCTGCTCCATTTCACGTAAATATGGGAGTACTTTTCCAGAGCAGCTGCTGTTAAAACCTCAACTTGTTTTACCTTGCTCTCTGTCTATCAACAAGGTGACAGTAAAGTTACGATTTAGGGTACCCTTATGTTTCTCCTCCTGTTATTTCCTTGGGAGGAGAATTTATGATTGCAGCGCTATGGCTGTGGGTGTGTTGTAGGGAAGGGTTTGAGCCAGCCAAAGGGCAGGGAAAAGCACTACCATTAACCCGACCCAGAGGTAGAGTGCAGCCCTTCATACAACCTGGCAGGAACACCTGAGCAAAAGAGGTGGCATGCTTTCCTTAACTTTAGACTACTTACCTATTTTAGCTGTTTAAGATAGCTATTTTTCATTTGTGTTTGGCAGCACAAAGCTACAGCTAGGTTTTCCCAGAGGCAAACAGAGAGCCCTGAGTAGCAAGTGCAAAGAAGCTGTACCAGTCAGTAAGTGTCACCATGAAGGAACATGCCACCTTGCTAAGGTGACGTGCGATAATATCCACCACTCCAGTTTGATAACATCTTTATTTCCAGGTGAATTCTCTGGTTTCAGACTAAAGGTCATCCCAGGCTGTCAAAGATTTTAGACCTTGAAACATAGCTATATCCTGAGTGTGCTCAGCTGTTTACTTTATAAGTTAAAATTCAGCTTTTGCATCAGGTTATTTCCATACCTCTACTCTAATCACACTGAGGCAGCCTGTGCTTGCAGGGTCCACGATAGGACCAGGATCTGGGAATTTTTGTAGCTGCAGAGTATAAACTCCTTTAGATGTCTAAAGAAATTAATCAATGACAGAAGACTGACAACTTTAAATCATCACGTTTTTTCTTTTTTCCTATGTTTACTAAGTCAAGAGAAGGAATCAAGAACTACTATGAGATGTAAACATTTCCAAGCCTTTCTAAAGAGTCAGCACAGGTCCCTGTTTGCTGTATACTCCAGAAACCTGATCTCGGTCAAACATTCTGTTAGTTTGCAATAGATTAAACAACTGCATTACCGTGATCTGATTTTGCTTCTCAACAATTCAGCTTTTGCAATTTCTAGCTATACTTGTTTAATGCAGAGGCTGTCCAGGGCAGGCTCCTTTTCCTCTGTAGGTGGTCAGAAACACGCACTGCAAGATAGCTTAGAGAAAGCTTTACCTCTGTCTAGAGAACAGGTCTTATGAGGAGCGGCTGAGGGAACTGGGGCTGTTTAGCCTGGAGAAGAGGAGGCTGAGGGGAGACCTCATCGCGCTCTACAACTACCTGAAAGGAGGTTGTAGCGAGGTGGGGGTCGGTCTCTTCTCCCAAGTAACTAGCGATAGGACGAGAGGAAATGGCCTCAAGTTGCACCAGGGGAGGTTTAGACTGGACATTAGGAAAAACTTCTTTACTGAAAGAGTGGTCAGGCCTTGGAACAGGCTGCCCAGGGAAGTGGTGGAGTCGCCATCCCTGGAAGTATTTAAAAGACGTGTAGATGAGGCGCTTAGGGACATGGTTTAGTGGGCATGGTGGTGTTGGGTTAACGGTTGGACTTGATGATCTTAGAGGTCTTTTCCAACCTTAATGATTCTATGATTCTATGATTCTATTCGCTTTCAGTTACACCTGTCTTTTAAGAAGCTAGTCATAAACTTTGTTTTTTTTCTGATTCAGATTTTCAACCAAACTCTACATGTGATTGGGAGGAGTTTACTTTCAACATGTTGTGAGGAGCAGAACTTCTCCTCAGATTGCGTCCTAAAGAAGTGGGCTTCACCCTCAGGCACATCCTTGCGCAGCTCAGAAGCAAAAGGGCACACTGATGGACAAAATACAAGAGTACTGTGATGTAGTCAGTAAAAGCCTTATACCAAACAGTGGCAAGGATGAGGGCATTAAATTGTAATGTTATGCAAATGTTAGCAAAAGTGGCAAACAGAGCCTTTACGTGGTGTGCACTGCTTTGGAGGTGGGGTAAATGTTGAAGGAACTTTTATTTCCTCTCTAAACGTTTTTTTTTTAATGTATACCAAAAAAAGAGGGGAAGAGGAAAACAAAATGCTGTGATTCATTATGTTATTCATCGTCAGTAGCTGCACAGAAAAAATTTGGTCACTGACTTTCAAAAAAAATCTATGGTGTAGGCCACATATTAACACGGATATCGCTAATTCAGTACTGACAAAGATTATTTATGACATTATATAGAAAGAAGTTTTGAATTTTCAGACTGTGGACCACATTCAAAGAGACTGCACAACCTCTTCTATTTCCAGTCTCAAGTGAATGGTTTTCCTCCTATTTGCAACTGAGAACATCCCCTTGATAACCACAAGATATAATTAGGTGTAATAACATTAGAAAAGAATGCATGTGTTTTTTTAAAACTTAAAAAAAAAAAAAAAATTACTCTGTGTACTTCCACACACACATGCTTATTTAATTTCCTTCTCTCTTCCTCTGCTCTATCCCCCTTACGCTTAACAGCTAAAATTAAAAGGAATGAATACCTGACTAACCAGCTCTCTGCAGCTTGGAAATCTCTGTTGTAAGGAAGTTCACGAAGAAAATGATCTTTTGACTTTGCCTGTTAATCAGTGTACTGACTGTGTTTAGGAAAAAATTTAATGACTGTTTTTGAAAGATTAACATAAGTAGTTTCATTGTCTACCTAAGTCATTAATTACATTCTGCTCACTTAAATTTCAGCAGATTCATTTGGGCCGCTAACCATATTTGCCATTTACATGGCTAACTGAAATGAGAGCTTTGTGTGTTGCATTACATGGTAAACCACTTCTCTGCTTCTGCTAAGCACGTGGTGACACGCTTCAGAGCGGTACCTAGCCCCTGCTGTGTATCGCTTCAGAGAGGACTGTCTTTCCCTGTGGGTTTTTAGCATCTGGAAAACACTTGTGCACATCATGCAAAAAAAGAAACATTACACTGCTTTCTACAAAAAGTACCTTTCCTAATTCACTTCTCCATTCCTTTCCAAGAGGTTTTTAGGTCAGATATTGCTATTCAAAAGTGAAACCTCTCTCTCACCCGTGGCTCGGGCAAATGAGCTGTTTGCAGGGAATCTGCTGGAAATTGCAGTGGAGGAAGAAATCTTCCTATAAAACTACAAAACAACTGCAGTCCCAGAATAGCAGTGAGCTCCGGGAAGCCCTTTTTTAGTTACCAGAATTGCTTGACTTCCTACACTAGTTTATGGCAAGACCTGTGTATGCCATGTGCCGTCTTGCACCCAAGAGATGCTGTCTGTGTAGTCAAAAAGAGTCCTTTCTTGACTGGGGACAGGGATGGCTAAGCTTCACCCCCAAATAATACAGTAAGGCAGAAGTTTTTAAAATAGCTATGTTCCATTCATTAACTATCCATCACAAGGAAAGAACTGCAGATTCCTAACAGCAGCTTATCATGGCTCTGTGGTTTCTGATGGGAAAATAAATACACCACGTAAAGGGAATAAAGTGCTTTTCTCTGGTTATCATTCCACTCCAGGCTTTTGTGTCACAGATTGTCTGGCAGCCTCTCACAATTGTTTCCTCCTGCAGCTTCTGGAAATGATCTTCTCTTCTCTTCACTAAAGAGAAATATGCCCACAGCAGAGATGGGTTTTATTTGCGGTATTCCTTTGTGTTTTTCCATTTTACCATTAATGGATTTTTAGCTCTCAATCTGTTTCATGTCTATGAACGTAATTTCTGTCAAGACTTGTACAGTGCTCCAGGTAATTGTTGATATGCCCTGAAATCTGTGTCCTATTAATGTATTCATATTGTCGTTAAATCTTTGATAAGCACACTAGATATGAGTCACCCCACAGACTGCATTGAGCAAATGACAGTGCATTTCAGTGGTGCAAATCTGGCTGCACACAAGGAGCTGAAGGAGTGCAGAGGTCCTGAGGTCCTGAAGAGGTGGGTTTGATGAAAAGGCACGTATACAGCTGATACTAATGCTCCCTAAATGGACTTTCCTGTTTGATTTGTTAGAATTCATCTGTGCAGGCTATCGTGAAATCTACTATTTGGGGTGGGTCATGGAAGAAAAATATCCGAAACAACTGCTTTTGGCTTTGAGTCTGATCATCTATCTAATGAAAGGGAATAGCGGGCATTTGGATATGAGCTAGCTGGCTAGTCCATGCCCAGAGAGTGCTTTTCCCCCTCCCTCAGTCCTCCTCCTTGGTAGCTGAAGCAGTGGCAGCTCCTTCTCCTGAGGCTGCTCTCCGAGTGCCGTGCTGCGGGGGGGCCAGATGGCTCCTTCCTCTTGCCACCTCGGAGACATGCCGAGTCCCCACCTGCGCAAGGCCTGAGGGTTGGATGCTGGCCTGTGAATTACAGGAAATTTGACTATGATTCAAATGGATGCCGCTAAAAAGAAGTCTTTTTTTTTTTTCCTAGCCAATGTGACTGCTAAGATCATTTCCTTGAGAGCTGGGGAAGAGCACATTGAGCCTGATGCCTGATGAAGCGGTTAGTCTCTGCCTGGCATCCTTTATTTGATGAAAGACATCACATGTGGAAGGTAGCATTGCTGGCTGTTTTCCTCGTGACACCTGAAATACCTCAGAATGAATGGGTATGGAAATGAGAATTTCCTGCCTCTCCATTGCTTCCAACCACAGAACATGTTTATTTTCTGTTACTTTCTTTAGTGATTTCAGTTGCTTCCTGTGTATGTGGAATTATGTCTGTGCTTGTGATTCATTACATTGCTTACGGGTGTTTAGAGTCTGGAAGCCTCCTGTAAAACGTGATTTGTAAATACAACCTCCATGCGAGATGGGGAAGAAGAGAGGACTCTAGCACTTCGCTGCCTGCCGCACTGATAAAGTATGAAGGTAGGAAATAAAAAAATCTGTCCAAAGCAATCTGTTCTCTATTGAAAGAGCTTAAAATGGAGGTTTAAAATTAAGAGGAATAGTAAATTATATATACACATACATTTAAAAGTAAGGTTACCAACTCTTTGGTTTTAAATCATAGATGCCACACAAATTCCCCCCTTACTTTTGAGAGGGAGCGAGAGCCGGAGGGACTGAGGACGCCTTAACGTCAGGAGGATTGCTCAGGCTCTTTCCCCCAGCCCTTCTGCCCATTCTAGACCATCGGTTCATGTTTCTCTCTGCTCGAAGCATGTAAGCAGAATTTGGCAGCTAAATGCTGCAAGAAATGAAATGGAGCAGTCCCATGTGAGATGAGGTGGGAAATACAGAGTCAGTTTTTAATCTACTTTTCTATAACTTTGATGTCACTGACTTTGCAGCTTATCTGTATGTTTTTTCCTGCATATTTCCTAGTTTTAACCACTCCAAGAACTGAGGAAACCAATGCTGCCGTAGAAGAAACATATTGACTATAACATGGCAGGGGCAATCAACAGTATTGAACATTTTAGGTCCAATACACAAATCTCTTGACTCTATCACTGGATGAGATAACAGCTTGTCGCTCTGTTCGCGGAGCAGCCATATGGTGAGAACAGGATGAGTTTCTGCTAGCAGTGGAAGGACGGGGAATCTGGTGATCTGTGGCTCCATCAGGGTCTGAAACAGTGTGTGCTGTTTGGTGCAAGCCCAAGGCTGTGCTCCCCTCTTCCCCTTTGCCAAGTGCAGATTCTTTCTGTCTCATCCCAACACTGACTCCCCCTTCTCTGCTTTGAGACATCAATTTCTTTCAAAATGGTTAGAATGAGCCTCTTTTTCTAGCTGGGAATAGTCTCCCCGAAACCAAAATGGAGATCTGAATCTTGCTTTACTTAAGCACCGCTACTCCGCTGCAACGTTCAACATCCAGCTGTTTTTTCCCAATGTCCCACAGATCCAGCCACCTCATCACTGCAGCACCTCGCAATGGCTGGGAAAAACAATGGCAAGCAGATTCCTGTTTAGTTAATTGAACTGTTTCGGTAATGTGGAAAAAACAGTGCATTCCCCTCCTCCATCAGCTCTGCTATCTGACACAGCAGAGTATTTTTTTCCCTGCAATGCTTCCAATAAAACTCAGCCTGAGGCGGAGAACCTGGCATAGAAAATTTTAGTCCAAATAGTTAGGCAGAGATCTGAACAACCAAAATAGGATCTTTCAGTGGAAACTGTCGGGCTGACTGACAATAGGTGGTATTACCAGCTCTGTCTACCGCCGCATATATCCAGCCTTCCTGTGCACACTGTGTTCACTGCGGCAAGCTCAGAGGAAAGGATGACTTGAACAAGGCGAGTTCGAGTCCTTCTCCATAAGTTGCCTGCAGCTGTTCAGATGTTTTCCAGTTTATCAGCATCCGTGGCAGGATGTAGCATAATGAATGCAGGAGTATTATTAAACAATTAGCCAGGTGACATTTTTGGATTTTATATTACCCTCTAGTAAATGTGTAACACTCATACATTAGTAAGTGATTAAGTATTCTGCTGGGTCTCAGACCATAAGTAATTATGTGCCGTTTTAAAGACAGCCAAAGGAGCAATGTAAAATGCTTAAATGAAAAAGGGAGAAAGTAGAGAAAGACAGACAATTCTCAAGAAGACAAGAAAAAACTCATACTCATGATCTGCACTAGCTTATACATAGAAGATACTGATATAGCATAATGCACTTAAAATTACAGCTGCATCAATACCTGATAGGAAAAAATAACTATCCTTTTAGCTCAAACCACGAAGAAAACTCTAATATTTTTACTGAAATAAAAATTCTTCTGAATGTCTTATACAAGTCTTCCAGAGGTTAATCACATAAATAGCTCCTTGTCGTGGCCAAGTGTTAAGTAAAAGTGGCCTTCTCTACAGACCAAGTGGCAAATAGCCTCTCCCACCTTCTAGTCAAACAAATACAATTTGTAATCCACTCCGTCCTACCAGCTCAGCCTTCCTCCCTTGTCAGGGGGGAGCTTTATCCCAGAACATCCCTTTCCCTCCCCCAAAGTACTCACAGTTAGGAAAATGATACTTGTTTGCTGACTTGAGACTGAAGCAGAATTGCCATCTTGCCCCCCACCAGCCATTTGTGTCCTTGCTGTGTTAGACTAAGTAGACTAGGTGTACTACTACTAGTAGTAATAGTGGACGACTAAGTAGTGCATTGCTCCAAGAGTGAGTGCTTTTTACCCTTCCCTGTTTGACAGTGGTGGAGAGGGGTGGAAGCCAGTTCCATCACAAAATCCACATGCAATTAAAAACAATAACAACAACAATACAAAATATAGCTGGTCTTGTTTTCTACCACCTCCTCCACAGACTCATCTCTGTTCATCCGGTGGGTTGCATGTTCATAAGAACATCCTGCAAAATGGTTGGGACTATCTAGAGATGATCTGGGAGTCCAGCATCCTTTTCCAGTGACATAAGGCTGGCTGTCCCAAAAACAGCTCTCAGAGCGGCCAGGTGGCAACAGAAGCCTCAGGAACTTACCAATTTCATGCAACAGCTGGACTGATGCTGGGGTCCTAATGAGAGAATAAAAGCAAGGCTTCACTGCCTGGTGGAGACTGTAGGAGATGCTCCTTTGCAGCTGTGTCTCTTTACCTTTTCTGGGGTGCCTGGCCTCTGATGGCTCTACTTTACACACCTGTACAAAGAGGGTGAAAGGTCCCAAACCACTCTCAGCTAACACCGAACAGGCTTAGCTGAAACAGTCTCAGTTAAACTTCAAGGTGGAGTTTTTTCAACCTTGACCGTAAGAGTCTTTGTGTAATTGATCTGTACGATAGAATGAGTCCTGAGAACATTTCAACAAGGAGACAATATTTAGCTGGAAATCTAATGTTATTGTTTCAGTACTGCTGGTTGGAGGAAGATTGGCATTTGCCTTACTGTTCTTGCTATATGTGTCCCTTCCCACCCATGAACTGTTTAAAGTAATTTTTCAAGCCACACCAACCCAGACTCCTGGAAACTAACCTTGATGCATGATGTAATTCGAATGATGGATTCCTGTATCTACCTCTAGAGTAGAAGCACCTTAGCCGTTCCTCCTTCAGATATTTTACAACTAGCAGTAACAATGAAAGAAAGCAAGCAAAGACCTTGAAAACTATTCACATTTTTTCCTATTGCTATGGAAACAAAATGTTTTTTTTTTTTTCACACATCAGTACATGCTATTATGCTTTATTATGAAACTCTGGTAAGGCTTATCTTCTTATAAAGAAGAGCTTTATGTGACTTACGTAACCTCTCTTGAATTGTTGCAGAAGTGATAAGTCTAGACTATGAAGTAATGCTTTACAGTACAATTTTAACTTGAGATATTTTGCCTCTGTGGTCACAACGACAAGGGCTTCTCTGCCTGACTGAGAGAAACTTGGGTGGGTTATTTGAAGGCACCAGAAAAACACCTACAAGTGATGTCTCCAGGCAGACACTGAAGGTACAAGAAAGAGATCTGAAAGACTTCTCACTGTATTCGGTGAAGACAATGCTACAGGTATGTCCTTAGATGCAGACATCCCCCTGGAGATCCCATTACAAGCTGTTAATCTCACTTCTGCGATCTACCATGTAGACTTCTTTTATGCTGTGCTGGGGGGATGTCTTAATTTGTTTTGTAAGACTCTGCCTCTGCTCTTCTCAATATCCATACCCAGACCAGCTGTGGAAGCAAAACACCTTTTTCTTTAGAGTATTAAGTAGGCATTATGTCCTATCACATACTCCATGAAAGGTCAGGTATTTCGGAAAAGCTGAAAATTAATTAATCTGTGTCTTTTCCATGCTGTAAGTGTTGAGTTTGTTGAAGTCCTACAGAGAACATAATCTTGAAAAATACATGCCACATGAGGCAGCTCTGACTGTGTCTAGTGCCATCCCTTAGCTGGTCAAGCCCAGGTGTGGTGGAAAGGTGTTGGTAGGGGGTGGGCTGCAGGGTGGCCTCTGAGGGGAGACTGGGGGCTGCCCCGTGCTGGACACAGCTGGTTCCAGCCACTAGCCCCACCGCAGGACACAGCTGAGCCCACCATCCAAGCTGGTGGTGCCTTGATGAAATCATATTTAAGAAATGGCTTATTTTCTGTCAGGGCAGAAAAATACAAACTGAACAACGGGGCCTCCTTTTTCCCTGTACAATAATCAGGAGAAGAGACACAAGCGACAACCTCTATTAACCCCAGCCCCTCCCAGGAGAGCTTAGGAATATGCCTTGAGGACCTTCCTTGGGTGCCCAAGCCCAACTACTGGCTGGATGCTCAGCTGAATCCTGCTCACTCACCTGCCCAGGAGGAGTTTCCAACCTCATGCTCAGCACTTCCTGGGACCCTGAGGGCTGAGGGACCAGATGGAGAGGTCACTCATGCCCTACCTCCCCGAGTTAGCTGGGTTCTGCTAGGTCTTCTGTCATTTAGCTTTCACTGTAAATGACAAAGAGTAAGGGAAGGTTCAGGATCAGACCAAATGGTCCTGACAAATAGCTCTTGCAGCTGCTGTTGATCCAGCTCTCTCCCTGGGCTCATAAACTAGAAACTGCTGTTGCAGGCTGCCTGCTGAGAAAGAACTATTTGCCACTTCTGGCTCTAGATTCATCTAATCTCTCTGCTACTAGTGCCAGTCCTGCTGAGTCAGTTCCCTTTTCTGCTGGACCAATGTCTGTATCTCCTGGCTTCGTGATTCCTGCATTATCAGTTTATCAATTTTCAAGCACCTTTGAGCAAACAGGGGAGAGTGGGGTCAAAACCAGAGACAACACTTTTGTATTTCATTACTGGAGGTCTTTGGCAAAGCTGTATTAGATGAGAAAAAATAACCAGCACACATTGCTTCCTGGACTTCATGCAAAAACTGCCATGCAATCCATCAATCTACTGTCAACTGACGCAGGTGCAAGATAACAGCTGGTTTTTTTTTTTTCCCCACTTAAACAGTGAATATATTTGCTGGAGTGGTGTTTACTGATCAGCTTCAGCTACCACTGAAGTCTTTTTTCACAGACAGTATGGCCTCATGGGATCCATACAGGAGCATGCAGCAAGGAGGTTGCATTTCTCTTTCTGCTATGGAAAATGCGAGGTCTCCAAAACCTTGTCTTCCACAAGGCTCAGCCTGCGCACAGAAGAGATGCTTTGCTGACCTATCTCTGTCAGACAGACTTCTGTCTATTTTGGGAGTAAGCCATCTTGGAAACTAGCTACCTGCAATCCTACTTGGAAGTGGATTGTCTCTGGGTTTTTAGATACTGGGAAGAAGCCGTGACTATGTGTGTCTATTATCTGGGTTTATATGGGTGCTGGGACCATGATTCTGGGTTGGAGACAGCATTAAAAGAGAGAAATTATAGGGTAGATTTGCCTATATCCAGACAATCATAGAAATAAACACCTAAGATAGTTCATATTTGGTGTGGAATTGCCAAATGCTGGCCAGTTCTGAGGCAGGGTGGGAAAGAGAGGGGTATAGTGTAAGCGTGCCTGGGAGATCTACTGGGAATGGCTCAATCCAGGCCAGTATTCATCATCATCAGGCTGAAATTTTAGAGGAGAAGTGTAATAGAAATTAAACACACAGTAAGGGTTTTAAAGAGTTGCCTATTTGATGTAAATTTCTGTTTAAATTTCTCCCTTTCTGTTTAATGGGGACAAGACCAGGCCATTAAAACCAATGAATAATTTCTAGTAATACTTGGTGCTAATATTAACATATTAAAAATCTGTGGTGCTATTGAAGTAGAAAACTTTGAACAGTAACCATTTTGCTTTGTCAAAATATTATAATTTCACTGTCTTTGATTTAAATGTAGTTCCTTAAATCTCAGCTACACATAAGAAGTGAGTCATGAATTTAGATGGCACAGATTAAAGTCTAACCAAAAATATTCATCATTTTCACAGGAGATATTGATCACGTCTGTCCTTTATATTGCAGCTATATGTAATACAACATGGCTGTTACTGTCAATAGGTTATGTTCACATGAAAGGGGAGAGATTCCAGTAAAAATACTGCATTTCTTGTTGAATGCCCATGTACCTGCAGAGCATGTATTCTTTTAAAAATATCTGTGATTGCTGCTCCCATGTTTTCTGTTCTCATTTCTAGAAGGGAGGCACTTTGCATTCTTTGTCCAGTACACATAGCCTGGCCATTTCTGAAAGATGCATTAAAATAAAACATATTAGGTACGTGTTAGGTAGGAGCACAGAAGCAAACCAAAGGTTTTTTTTCTAAGTGGGAAAATGTTGAAGTTGCAAACTCTAACTCTAAACCTAAATACCTGAAATGACATACTTATCTGGACACACATAGTTCCTTCTTCGAATGATAAAATCTTCCATAGAATCTTCCTCTTCCATCTCTGTACTGTAAGGAGCTCTTTGCACAGACTTCCACTGACTTCAGTTTTATCAAGATCTCTGCTACCTGGGTAGCCATGTGCTCCACGGTTTTGTTCAGTAATGGCAATAGTTTCCAATATATGTAAATATATGTAGGTTCCTGGTGTATATATGTAAATGTGTGTGTATATATATATGTTCCAGAATCACAAGAATCCTGCCTTGTGAAGATTTCAGGAATACACTGCCAGGATACTGGCTACAGGGGAGAGAGATTAGGGAGTGTTGTAGGGATCCTTCTCAGCAGTCTCATACTTGCATTTTCTTTTACACGGTGCAGCATGTCTCCTCCTAAGAGCTAGCCTCCAGGCCCTGCATGTGCCCTGGGGACATGGAGGTGCAACAGGTAGGGTTTCAGTTACACCAGGCTATTAAGCAGACCTTGCAACACAGAAGGAAGTTACTTGCATATTCATTCCTATCTTTTAAATGCTTGTAATGTTGCAGAAATGCTTATGTATAATTCATTCTCTGTCTTCTTTCCTCAGGTCTTTTGCATTTGTTGGCATAGTGCTTCTAAATATAAGATTTATTGTCGAGCTCTGACCCATCGCTTCCACATTTCACATAGTGAATCACAAGCTTTGTTTCTCTAAATAAACAGGGACTATCTCACTTGATTTTCTGGGACTTGTTGTCACCCCATGTGCAAATTATCATCATGGTTTTGCCACTGACCTGCTGCCATCTTAAGATCTTTATACTGTAAAATATTTTTCTCACACAACTTCCGTGCTGTTCCCAGAAGATCTGTGTTAGCATATGTGTGTGAGCTTTTGGGGATTTAAGCTGACACATAATCTGTTTTAACTTGAGTGTTGGGTTTGGTTTTTTTTTGTTTGGTTGTTTTTTTCCTCTTTACTTTTTTCTTTTTTTCCTTCATCTGGGCCTTTTTCTCCTTAGTTTGCCTTATTTCCACTCATAATTTTTGTAGTCTTAGTTGAATCTTCACACACTTGATCCTCTTCTCTTTCCTGGACCCATTTCACCCTTGACGAGTCTTTTCTATTGGGCAGTTCCTCTCTCGTAGGCCTGAGATGCTATCTGCTAATGTGGGAGTCTAAGAAAATAAAGAATGATTATCATAAAATGGCATAGTTAAAGCTGGTTGGAAAAAGCCACGGTGGTGAGGAAAGAGGAGATAAGGATCTGAATACGCGGCAAGATGGAGAAAGCTCACTGCTTCTGAAACAACCAAAACAATGTTGTAACAGGAGATGAAATCGTTTGGAAAACGGCTATAAATCTCTCTCTAAAGCAATCTCCTACTCGGTAAAGATATCAAGATGAGCAGCTAAAATACACGAGAGAAACCCGCTGCATTTTTCTCTTCAAGACACAAAACACATTCTTGTAGAATATCCAACTGTTTGTTTTTTGGTTTTTTTTTTATTCATAATTTCCTTTCCTCTGCTCTTTTATGGCTCATTTCTCCCATGCAATAGATACATTCATACAATTTTCTCCCCCCTCTTTTGTAGAGAGCGAAGAAGGGCAAGTGATAATATCAAAACCAGCCTTGAGATCCAATAGAAGGTGACATTAGATGACACCATGCTAAGCTACAAGGAGACGGTCAGGAAGCCACTGAAGCAAGGTAGTTAGCAAAGTGCTCTAAGAAGGGGGAAATGCTAAAAGTAGGGCTAGAGGCATGCATAGTGCTTATTTGGCCTGAAGCAAGGTTGATATTTTATGGTGGTGACATTTTATTTTTTTTAATAAAATGAGAGGAAGAATAGTAGCTTTCGGTGCGATAGATAATTCAGTGAAGGAAAAGTAGCTGACTGTAATGCTGAGAGATGCCCTGTGGAATGAATGTAAGGTGAAAACTGGAACTGGAAAGAGATCTAATGGAGTGGGTTATTTAGTTAAAACATCAGCTTAACATTTGTTTAACAGAGAACAGAAGAACTGATGAAGTGTTGAAAGGTTATAGAGGGCAACAGCAGATCTGAGTTTAAGGCTGTATTTAACAGGCGTGTGTCCTGTGGTACATGTAGTAAGTTATTCTTTTAATATGGCACTATTCCTTGATCTTCTAATAGGAGGTTGAACACAGCACTCAAGTGAAAAATAAGCGATAAAGCTGTTGGCAAAGAAAACAAAGCCAGCCTAAAAGCGCTGTTAATCTTCCATGGACTACCTGATACAAAAAAAGATGAAATTTATGTATTAGCTGCAAGAGGATATTGTTACTGCAGTGTTGTAATGTGTCCCACTCTAAAGTTAAGAACTTATATTAACCTTTAGAAAACAACTTCTTGTAGGTTAATGCCTAAAGGAAGAGCAGCAGCAAAGGCAGTAAGTTGGATGACTAGGAGATTGTTTTCTTGGAAGAAAATCTTGTAGACCCCTCTTTGTACTGCTCACTGGGGGAAGCAGTGGTTAGAGAACTGATGGGTTATTATCATGAGAAGTCATCTTTTATCTAAATTTGGGACTTTGAATCATCCTTGCCTTCTTTGATTATTATCATGAAAGACTGTCATTAATTTGGTGGCAGGCAGCAGCTTTGCGTATCCAGCTTTACATCACAGGCTTGAAAGAAAGTTCATTGCCACAATTATTTTTGAACTCAGTATTTATCTCCAGAACATCCTCCAAACAGTAACAGCACAACAAGATCAAATAATTTTGCTCTTGATCATATAAGTACTCCAGATGGAGAGCTGTCTTTCACTTTGAGGTACTGTGTGGAACATCCACTTTCTCTGTGAACAGCTTCTTTCAAATTTCTTGTAGCTGATCAGGCACACATCACTTACCTCTTCACCTTGTTTACAACACTGTTTTGCCCTAAGTAGGGGAGACATATGCAGTGATTCTGTCTCCCAGGTCTCACTACAAGAATGAAAGCAGATGAGACACTCCAGAGATCACAACTTTGAAATCAAATCAGAGTTCAGATTCTGTTCAAGGTCACAGTGCAAGTATTTTTTGTAACTACATTTCTGTTTATACACTTTGGAAACCTAGAATTATATACCAAGAAATGGTATAGCAATCACTGGTTCCGTGTGGCCATGGCCAAGTGACCTTGGTACAAAACTTCAGTTTGTTCAAACCACTGTTATTGCACTTTCATTTTTGTAGTGGCTAATTCAACAACCTTAGGAAAAACACTCAGCTGGGAGATGTACAGAATGTCTTAATGCTATCGTTGCCAGGTGCTCCAGGCTGCTATTGTTTCTTATGTCCTCATCTTATTCTCAGTAGAAGCCAAATTTATCAGTTTCGAAGAACTCAAAGGATTTTACTTAGAACTCTACTTTGATTTTGAAAAAAAAAAAAAAATTTGCTTTTGTCACTTTTCTGGAAACACTTTTCTGAAGATTGTCTGCTGCCCTGGTAGGCAGCTTAGGGTATTACCTTATTGTCAAGTGTCAGTTTCACAATGAAATTTTAGCTGGAGGTATGGAAGAAATAGATTTAAGTCAGACATATACAGAAATCCTATTATGTATATGAGAAGCATGCATCTGCGTTGTGTTAAAAGTGTCATAAATAGACATCTGCAATTTCTGTGAACTGTTTTAAAGGAGATTAAATGTCACAGGGCACTTTGTACTGTCAGGTAAAAGTATTCCGTATATACTCCATATATTTGATCTTTTATAATGTTTTTTTTTTTTTCATAAATGAGAAAAAAGGTAATGTAGTAAGAAAATAACTTAGATTACTTTACACTGATTGTATTCCAAAACGTTTTGCGTTTTTAGATAACATAATTGATGGGGAGTATTTAGCATAATTTCTTCATGTCATGTAAAACTTTCATGTTCTATAATGTTTTAACTCTTCAGAAAGAAGATCTGAAATCTGCATCAAAGATATGCAAAGATGTGACCATATTTGTACCAGAGTTTCAGGTTTCATGTGCAATTTCACACTTGGGTGTAATTTAATGCTCAGGTGATCGATTATCTGCCTGTTCAGTTAGACACTTTTACTTGCAATTATACTAACTTGCACAAAATCTCAGTAAAGGAATGGATGATTTGCACAAACTTTTGTGTAACTGTAGTTTAAAACTCTACATTTATCTCTGTCTAAGGCACTGATGTAGTTATTCATATAAGTAAGGAAATACAATGAAATAAATTCTTAATCCCTAAATATTTTTTTTCTATTTCTTTTGAGATTTTCTGGGAATTGCAAAAGTAAAGAAGAACATCCCTAGGCCTCCATTATTGGTTATTGCTTGAGCCTGAATATCAGGTTAGAAAGACTTTTGGTCCTCTGACTTGATACAGCCCTTTATATGTTTTTAAAAAAGCAGTTTCCAAAAAATGGAATTTTTCTCTTTTATAAAACATTAAATCAATTTCACTTTGCAAGGAAGTAGCCACTCTTTCAACATAGAAATACTTGGGAGGTATAATAGTGCTCCAGTATAAAGAAGAGTGAGTTATAAACTTCTGTTATAAAATACCTGGATTCATTTTATAGAGTGTCTTTTGCTCTTATACAATAAAGATAATGGAGCCTGTATTCTCAGTGCATCTGAAATGCATTCATTTTCAAACTTATGTGTTCAAGAGCTACTGTGTACCCTGTAAATTTGATTGCAAAAGGAATGAACCATTTTCTCATGTGTCTTACTACTGACTTACTTTCTCCTGATTGCAACAGTCCTGAGACATCCTTCTAATCTCTGGAGGAGTTAAAAGATTAAAGTAAAGCAATCATGCATCATGTGCCTGAAAACTTGGTTAAGTAAAAGTAGCATTGATCTATTTATTTTTTACAGTGTTGTTGATGTATTGGCTGTACTAGGATTTACAACAAATAGACTTCTTCTGCAGTTTTAATTAAATGTGACTGGCTTAAAATGTGAAAGTGGTAAACAGGAATTGCAAACTGTTGTTTGCCTGAGGATGGGGTTTAGCACTTGTAACTTAGAAACACATTTTTAACTTGAAAGTAACATTAAGATTGGCTGTTTCAATATATAGAATATGAATTAAACCCAGGAAAGATACTCAGTCGTTTGTGGACTCACAGAGCTGAACAAATATTGAAGGACATACAGTAAAAAATTCTGGTAAACATTATAACCTTATAGTCTGTAAAGGTATTGCTTGTAAAACCAGAGGTGGCCTCTTTAACAGCAGTTTCCATTCTGCAGTCTGCCAGCCCTGCCAGTGGAACTATCATACTAACATTCTCAAACAGGAAGATCTACATTAGAAATGATTGCATACTTCACAAACTCCATGGTAATGGGGTTTACTTGCAAGAAGCGGGGGTCCATCTTACTGTTAAAACAAGAGGGAGACTTTGTGCCGTGGCTGGCTTGCTGCTTAGCATTATGGCAGATCCCATCTTCGTTAGCTCATTCGTTAAACACCTTATTTTTGTAACTGCAGATATGTGGAAGTTTTAATTCATTTGTCTGTTAGACCTTCCTCCGTGCCTCCTTCAGCAGTAAGAGTTGTACTCTTGTGTGGGTCTACTCAGCATAACCTCAGGAAGCCCTAGTGTACTTCGGAATACGCATGTGATGTTTGTGTTCCTTTTACACCATTTATAAAACACCTGCTGATGAGAGAAAGGCTCTTTACAGACTGCCAGGTAGACTGAAGCTCACTTGGCTTTCACCGGTAGGGGATTCCTCATGGCCAGGTGACAAGAGTATGGTCTGACTGAAACATAATAGGACACATGCAGCCTCTTCAGCTCTGTCATATTGACATTATTCCGCCTTCTCTTAATGGAGATATTTAAAAAAAAATCTATGATGGAATCTCTCAAGGGAAAAATGATACATTTTAGCCAGTAAACTGGTGTCAAGAGAACTAAACTAGGATTAATCTGGCTCATATTGGAGATGATGGAATTCAATATTCACTGAATATTGAATGTAATATTCAATACACTGTAATATTAGTTGAATCGGTGAGATGCTTTCCATTGTCTGCTGTGGATTTGGCTCAGAGCTTTGTTATCTCTTTTTGCTGGATCATTCCACTTGGCCTCGAAACAGGCAAAACTGTTTTTATCAAGTAAGTCAGAGCAAATAATTACAACACTGCTTTATCCATTTTCCCTGGACTTACTTTCTGCCTCTTGGGAAATAGATTGTATTTCAGTTTAAGAAAATCTTATTGACGAATACATGGACTTTGATATTTTTATTCATATTACTAAAAATATGTCACTATTGCTACTTTTTTTGTCAAGATGAAGGAAAATAAGAGAGTTCCACCTTGAGCTATGCCCAGGTATTGCAGATAATTGATAGCCTCCTTGATGCTGTGTGAGCACATTTGAAAATTAAGAAAACTATCTCCAAGTTTGTGATGGTGTATAACTTGAGATGGCAAAGTATATACTCACTGAAAGGGAAGGAAAGGAAGGTACAATGTTTATTGCAATTTCATGCCGGAGGAGTGTAATATACGATTTATCATTTCTTCCAGCTGCCATATAAATCTTTCTTCTTCCACATCAATGGCAACTTTCAGCGTTGATTCTACAAAGACAGATGCAAATGTCGTTTGCTTTCTTGCAGTCAGTGGGACTCCCCATAATGACCAATATTATGCTTGTGCTTGCAGGTCTGAGCAAGTAGGCACTTGCATTCTATCGAGGTTTTTATTTCTGCTCCAGATAAAAAGATATGTTTCTGACAATACATACAATTCACAGTAGTGAAAAAACATAACTGTGGGATGTTCAGTGTCTCCTGTGGCAGTGGCTACTCCAGTGCTGTGAAAGTACAAAACAGGCAAATATCCTGTTGGAGGAACATTGTCATAAAACCTGAGACTTTTGTTTACAGGTTGGCTTTTTTTTCATTTTACTTGTGTTCCCATTTTTTAAGTTCTGGTTTCTTGGTAGGCTCTGTTAAAATTCCTGTATTTTTAATTATTGCTATCATCAAAAATTAAAACTCATAAGAAATACAAAAATTGTTGAGGAAATACTTCTTCTATAGTTGCATTACTACCTTCATATATTTTTTTTCTTTATGGTCATTGATCTTACATGTTTTTTTCTTCACAGAGGTGGCAATTTAAATTCTTTTAATCATCCTTAATGTTCTTGATGCATTTTTAAAAATTACTTTTTACATTTGCTGCTATGGCCTCTTGTAATTATGATTTTTCTCTAAGAAGTATATTATATAGTCTTCCTCCATTTTATTCACATTGGATGTAACAGTGAAAGCCTGCTTTTATTATCTCATATCCCAAGCACATTAAGACCTGGATCCTTAATTGAATTCTAAACATCTAAGCTACTGCAAAAGTTGCTGTCTCTCATGGCTTTATGTGGAGTCTCGGGATGCTTGGAGAATCTCAATAAAGCTTTCCTTCTCGAGCTAGATTATGGTGCTCTTTCTGGAAAAAAAAGTAAAATTGGGACTATGAAAACATGAGAATTCACAAGTCAAAGGCAAAAATCACCAGCATTTTAACTCATAATTTTTAAGCCAACCTGTCTAAAGGCTCAGCATTTATCAAAGAGACAGTGGTGCTGCCACTGCTTCTGTATGTGTTATCTCCTTGTCTGTAACATTTGCAGAATTCTTTGTGTACTCTGGTTCCCTCTGTTGTGCAAGGTGTGAGTACTTGGGTCCAAGGAGAACTTTGTCCAGTTGACATAGGTAGTGGGGATATATATACACACAGGCTTTGAGTTAACGGGAATTCTATGGTAATATTTATAGTTTCTTGTGTTAAGGTTCTACATGTAATCACAACCATATTTATTACACTTTTGCCATTAGTTTTCAAATATACATATTTTTTTTGCAGAATTTACCGATAGAACCTAAACAACTCAGGGGTATCTGATCCCAGAATTAGGCATAATGTGCCACCTTATAAATACAAAATTTTGAATTATATACAATAGGTGTGATGACAGTCCACAGAACATAACGCTCTCCAAAATAAGCTTTCTGTGTCTATTATCTTTGGCTCAGCACTTTCTAGAAAAATTTTCCTCATTGCTTTTCTTAATAGAGAAAGCCAACGACATTCTGAATATAGCCCATCTTTTTTCGTCTTTTCCTTATTCTTCCTACTGTTGTACTTACTGCTTCACTCCTATTTTTCAAATAATGCTGCAGTAAGAATGAGTCATTGGCCAAGGACAACTACCACCTAATATTGCAAGAGCAAATAAGGAAAACAAAGGCAGAGAAGAAATTTTCCAATTTGTTTCCTAGCAGTGACACAAATCTTTAATAATGTTTTCATTGATTACACTCTCTTGCTTAGCATTTATGCTAACAGAAAAATTATTACAGTCTGTAATGTGCAGGACTCAAGCAGTGATGAATGTTTTACTGTGCCTATCAGCTACTTAATTAGAATTAATTATTCATAGACTTCCCTGATGAAAGACCTCATTATTACAATAATCATATAATGTAGGTTGTCAGTGTTTTCTGAAATACCTTGCCTAATGGGGTTATGGAAATTGCTTGTGATTTTAGTCTAGCAAAAACAAAGATTAGAAAGAAGCCCTGAAATGTGGTCTGACAGAAGTTTCTCATTGCTCTCCATCAAGGCGATCCAGCAGATTGCACAGCCTGGTGCCTGGCCCAGACCAACCCCTCCACAGGAGCATGGGGTGAGGACATGCCGTTGTCCAAGTAGGCTGTGAGAGATGCGGTATGTTCCTAGGGCGGCTGCGGCAGGACCTCAGCAAGCACGATGCAGGACTGAAATCTGAGGAGGACGGGAGCAGGTGAGTGGCAGTTCTGTCTGCAGGCAGACCTCTGCAGACTGCTGAGGTGCTGGGCTGAAGCCTTTCAAGAAGCTAGTGCTTCTCTAGAGAATGCTTACTGGCATTAACTAATGCTAGCAGATGTTAACTTGTGGGAGGCAGGAGGAGGAGAGCAAGGGTGGCAGGTTCCCTGAGGGAGCTGGGGAGCCAAGGCTGTCCCATGGAGCGTGAGAGTCCTCAGGGTGAAAGCCATGAAAATTCCTGGCGTTGCACACTTCCCTTGCAGATCTAGATGAGGTGTTGTCTTTGTTAGAAAACCTCTGCCTTAATCATCCCTGAACATCTTCCCTTTTTGAGGTGTTCCTTAGAGTTCCCAGTTAACTTTAAAGAGCACCCACTTATTTTAGGGTTGAGTTCCTTCTATTTCAGATGAGAAGAAATGGAAGAAATATGGTAGGACAAAGTTAAGCTCCCTTGAAAGGAGTATTTTCTCTGCCATATGCTGCCTTTGTCTTCATCAACTACATCGTAGCATGGCAGCAGCCCCTGAGGAGAGGTCAATGCAAACAAAATGCATGGTACAGAGAAAACCAAATTGTAACAGCTACGTGGCTGCATATATCGTAGGAATTCCAGGGCCATTAGTTTTAATTAGGTAATTATTAAAAAGATATCGTTCACATAACATATTCAAGCCTTTACTCTCTGATTACTGGAAGGACACTGGATTAGCAAAGGCTGTATAAACGAGGCTTGAGGACTCTCACTTTGGCAGCGTGCTTAAACCCAAACTGGAGAGAAAATGACCTGTTTACAGCTAGAACTGAAATTATTGATATGTCATTGTTTTCTTGTTCATGGTGTAAGTTGTAGTTCCTTATATTTACTTTGTGACCTACAAAAAACTTTCAGAATTCCTCTTTTGCATTTTTTAGATAGCATTTCCCGATGGTGCTAGTTATGGTATCTGATGCGTCAAAGGAGAAAGAAACGAACAGGATTAGTTTGTTAGTCAGTGTTTTACCTAGACGAGAAAGAGAGAGAGGGAATGAAAGCAAGCTGGGAATGTGGCATCTTCTTACAAAAGTGAATTTCTGCGATGAAATATAAGGTCTAACTCCTTATTTTATCTTGGTGGTCTTTGGGCAGCAGTGACTTTGGTGGGAGATTTCCCAGCAAAATTGGATCTGAACTTTTAGATATTCTAGATCTATTTTTAAGCTGCCTGGAAGGATGTCTGAGCCAGGGCAACGAGCATCTATCCATCTGTTCTTGGGAATGAGGCTAAGTTTACCTAACTGATGCTGTGGGTTAACTAGAGTCATGGAGGAAGATCTCAACCTGTCTAAGCAGTAAATGATCTGAACTACTTTCTGTATTGTGATTGATGATGGCTGTCAAGTTAAGCTGCTGAATTATCTCAGGCTTATCAGTAGGGGTGAGATCCACTGAATTGTTCAGGCTGGGTTTCATCTGGAACAAACTTTTACTGTTCGGCACATACCCATAAATGTCTAGTAAAGCCAAAGGCCCAGCTGACTGCTCTGATGATTACTAGATCGCTGGCTATTAGCTTAGTGCTATTAAGGTTGTGAAGATAAGAGTTACCTCTAACATGAAAATGCAAGTCGCAGAAATGTGGGGAAGGAGGAAGAAAAGGAGAGGGTTAGGAAAGAAGGGGAAAGGAAGGGAAATGGAGCAATCCCCTTCCTCCTGCTGCAAAGAAAATGAGATAGTTTGTGCAGTTAGTATTGCTCATCTGACAAAAACCATTTAAATAATTTTGAACTTTCTGTGAAGTTAGTATTAAATAGCAGGGCTTAGAATAGCACACCGTTATTAACTCTGCAATTGTTTCGAAGTCCCCCCTTTCCTCCCAATCCACACATTATACAGACACAGTTACTGTTATTTTTATGCTTAACTCCCAGTACATCTGAAAATGAACAAAGTAGGATGCTCATATAATGGAACCAGGAAAAAATACATACATTATTGAATTCTGCTTCAGTTACACAGGTCTATAGCATGTATGGGGAAACCTGTTCCTCAGCTCTGGGCTGAAACTGGTTCAACTGAAGATAATAGTAGCCCTTTTAGCTTTTTCAGTATTCGAAAATACAGAAATCAATTTAACAAATTTCTATTGACTCACTTGCATGAAATTACTGCGCTATCATCGGCTTTTCACAGAAGTAGATGTAAAGCTATAGATTTTTGTCAGAGCCTGTCAAATAATTGTGGTCATCTTGTAAATGACAAAAAGTTGTTTTTACCCAAGAGTTCTTGCTGTGGTGTTGCTGTGTGTCCTGCTGACACAGAGCTGGTGGGAGTGAGGTATTGCTGCCCTCAGAAAATACCCCAAGCTTGTAGTGCCATGCAGTTCATTCTGGTCAGGGGAAGGTGTAAATGATGGAGTAGCCACTTCGGTGTGTTTATTTGCTGGGATGCATACCCTCGTGTGGCAAGCTGCGTGTATTGCACCGACACGGAAAAGGGGAGGCTTGGAAAGCTTCAAAAGGTCTTTGACACTACTGTGGCAAAATTCAACGTAAGTAGATGTTACGATATACATCTAAAGGAAGGGTTGGCTGCCAGAGAAAGGGAAGAAACTGCTCCATTGCTTTCCTGTTTCTTTCCGTGAGCTAGAGTGGGGATGAGCTCAGCAGAATTAGGCCTCGTGGGTTTTTGTTTTTCCCCAGATATTTGGGAATGGTTGTCTGGGACGGTACTAATAACAAGTCAAAACAACTCTTAGCTTCCTACAGGAAAAAGTATTCACACTTATGCCTGTGACTCAAATTAATTTCGCTTACCATATGAGTCAAATATGAATCATGATGGATAGAAGCATAATTCCTGATTGTCTTGTGATTATTTGCTCTTTCTGAAAGCCCTGTGTATATGTTTGGCTAAAATTTTTTTGTGGTATATCAATATATTTTAACCTGTCATTACATTTTTGAACAACAAATATTTTTCTTTACTGTATATGATAGTATCTTCAATATATTTGTTCTACAACTGTTTGTAACTCACCATTTATACTGCCGCAAAAGCATGCTAGGTCTATTGTGAGGGATCAAGGCACAGTCTAGGCCAAAGCTAGCATGGGACTGGGCATTGTAACAATAAGGTTATAAAATATTTCAGTCACCACTTTGAATACAAGTGTATTTACTCGCATTGGATTTCATAACGTGCATTCCTTCTTAGGGAGCTGGGAAAACAATGCAGTCACGGGTACTTCAGGAAAAAAATGTGGGTCAAAACTAACATGACTGACAGGCCTGGAGAGAGGGTAAGAGAAGTATAAACACGATGTTTTGTGCCGGTGTTTTACAAAATGAATATGGTTGTCACTAAGGAGATATTTGAAAAAAATGGCAATGGCACTCTTATTTAACTCTCACTAAATACGGTTCTGTTGGATGAATTTCACTTTTTTCCCATACAAATTTTGGAATTCAGTTTGCCATTAATAAGGGGTCTGGGTTTTACTGGGGCTATTTTACTGACAAATATCTGATTTAAAAATATGTCTGAATAATTAAATTCAGACTTAACGAAAACACAATATTTACAAATTTTGTACTGTTCCAGGACTGGGTGGTCACCTTGCTGTTTTTCCACAGTGTGACAGTGTAATGATGGTAATCACAGACTGCGAATGGGGTGACTGTATATTTTTATGAAAACATAGGTCCATCTTCACTGATTGGGGCCATGTGATCATTTCTTGTAACATCCTCTATATATCACAGGCCGTTATATTTCTTCCATCTACTCCTGGACTGAGCCCAGTCCCTTGGGTGTTCCTGAAAGGTATCCAACTTGATTTTAGGACATTAATGTGCATTTGGCTTTAGTTTCTCATATTCCATGGTGTCTGAATGGAGTTGGACACAAACTCAGCAGAGTATTGTCATGTCTGACTAACATGATGCTGTGCCTGGTTAGAGATCCCTGGGCTAGTTTTGAGCAAGCTGGCACGTGTTCACGATGTAAGGCAGCCTTATGCTGAAGTACTAGCACAAATTCTGGAAGCAATTGAGGAGGAGATGACACAGGGAGCAAATAACCCTTGCCTCTCAGCTGGGCTTGTTTGCACTGTGCTGCTGCGCCTGTACGGCTTTCCACTGCTGGCTTGCCAAACACTGGCTCCTGTCTTGGCCAGTGCTGCAGCACGTCCACATTTTTCTGCTCTAGAGTATTTTCTCCAATCTTGAATAATTTCTGTCACTCTTGCCTGCACTGCATGCAAGCATGCACGTGAACTTTATTACCATACTCTAACACTGGGTTTATCAATACCAGATCCACTAGCTTGCATTCTTTTTCCAACAATCTAGATGAATTTCTGAATCTAGTATTACTCAGAGATATTTTTCAGATTCACCCCTTTTCTGATTCATTTGTTTTGGCTGTATAGCTTGTATTAATTGTTTCTAGATGTAAAGAACTACGTTTTGCCGAGTAGAACTGTGATTTTGAGGTTTGGCTTCCATCCCTCCTCCCCCCGCCCCGATTTGTTATCTGTTTCTTAATCTTTTTAACATGCACTGTATTGATATTGTGTAATACTGATTTGTAGTCATATTTTGTCATGTTGCAGTACATCAAATACTTTTCAGAGCTGTGTGGATTACAGCTGCTTAGTTATTTTAAATCAACAAAACTTATGCTCTTAAGGAATGCAATTAGATTTGTTTGACAAAACTGATCTATTTCCCATAAAACCGTGTTGACTGACATTAATTAGATTCCTGCAATTCTTAATCAATTAAATCATGTATGAGCTTCTCCTTGATTTTATCCAGGACTGATGTCACGCAAAATTATGCTCTTTTTGAATCCTTTTCTTTTTCTGTTTTGCAAACACTTCTTACCAAGAAACCCGTAATAGGCAGTGTATTTGTATACAGCAGCCGGGCAGTTGAGAATGCATTAGTTAGTATATAACAGCAGAGGCACTTATAATTTGTTATGCCATCATCAGAGAACATAATTAAGTTATTGTAGCGTTGCTATGGTTTCCAAAGGAGGTACAGTGCAGACTAATTACCTCAAGATGCCAGATGGTGCTGAATAATTCCTGAGCAAATGCCCCATCACCTCTGCCTCTCCTACGTTTGTATAGTAAACAAAACATTGATAAAATCGAGGCTGAGAATGTAGTGATTTCCCTTTATAGGTCTCCACAGGTTTCTGTTTGCCCCGAGCATATTTACACTCTTCAGACTTTATTGTTTAATTTTCTCCCATCTGTGCAAAGATCCTAATGAATGAACTGCAAACAAGCATGTAAGAAAACTCTGCTGCTGGACATCTTGACTGCAAATGCTTCATCTGCATTATACCAGCCTTTTTTGTATCGTCTGTCACGGCTATCCCGAGGATATGTTGGATAGAAAGATGCCTGATCCTGTCCACAGGACAAGTAAGCTATAAGAGACACTACAAGCACAGTCTACATCCAAGATTTCCCTTTAGCCTAAAAACTCACCACTTTGTGGATCATGGGGACATCCTACAGTGCAGCAATGTAGAGGAACATCTATTTGGACTTTAAGGCTGACCTATAGAATGCTCCACATAGCAACGTATGTGCAATCATTGGGATTTAAAAAAATTGCAAAGCTTAAAGACAGTGAAGTTTGAGGCCACTCAGTCTTAGAAACAAGGTTTTCTTGTAGATCTGTGCCTGATCTCATGGCTGCTTTCTCTTTCTTCTCTTTCAGTGGTCAATAGGTTAGTTGGGTGTCTCCAAAATCTTCCATTATACAGCCTGAGAGGCAGAAAACTAGATGGACTCCCGGTCTGCACACGTAGTAAGTATCAAACTATAATTTTACCACCAGGGGGTACAACAAAATACGAGGCCACAAAGAAAAGTCTTTGGGGTAGTGTGTCACAGAGACGCATGCCGTAGTCCGAAAATTCTGGCTATCCTGAGTGTCAGTCCACAACCAGATAACCTGCAGCATCAGGTCAATACAAGTAGGTCAGGCTTTGGGCAAGGGCTTTTGTGCCCTATTTCTGCTACCAGTATCATAGGATTGCTAACACACTGCCCTAAGAAACAGCCTTTTAATTTAGTATGTCCCCCATTCAGAGTTTAAATTCAGATTGGCAGTGTGGTTGGTCTAGGAAAACAGCCATGAAAAACCAGAACAGCAAATGTTTCCCCTCCAAATTCGGAGCTTGCCTATACAGAGCTTGCTTAGGCTTTTCCAGGTATTTGGGGATATCTAATTGATATCTCACTTCTACACAACTTCATGGGGCTTTCTTGTTCTGAGCTGGTCCAAGCTGGTGGGGCTCCAAGTTTTTTCTCTGTGGGGTTTCAGTAATTCCTGTTATGGGGACTCTCATGAGCACAGCTAACAGAGGCAGTCACAGACGCAGTAGTTTGTGTGTCAGTCTCTGCATTCTGCTTCAGAAGCTTCTGGACAAGCTTCTGGAGCCCCCCCTTCTGGGGACACGGTCCAAGATCACTGGCAAATATCTGGGAAACCTCTGAGAAACTCAAGGGTGCCTGCTACCACTAGGTAGGGACGAGGTAAGGGGAGATATAAGGGTGCGATCCCAAGGAAGCTCTAGAAGCTTCTAACAAGCATGATCAGCTATCCTTGGCCCAGAGTGACTGAAGCCTTTCTTGCAGCTGCCACCAGTTAGGGAGGATCAAGCACCCTTTTAGCTGGTGCTTGGGACGGGCCTATATAAGAGCTAGGTGCTTAGTTGTGGTGGTGACCCATGATAGAGCAGTTTCCTCAGGAGGTGTTTGGACAGCTGTCCCTGCTAGGGCAGAGGCTTTGGCACCCACTGAGCTTCAGATGGCAGATGCAGTCCTACAACTCCCAGGCTGCAGGAGTGCCTGGGGCTTCTCTCTGATGCTAGAGACATGGCCTTCTGTCCTGCAGGAGCTGTGCCACCTTGGAGAAGCTGTGCCACCAAGTGGAAGAGTTACAGAAGGAAGAGAGCAGGCTGTGCAGCATTGGAGAAGATGGGATCTTCTCTGAGATGCGGCAGCTTGAATAGCCCCGGACCCTAACTGCAGTAGAGAAGCAGGCAGTGTCCGTGCCTAGTCTTAAGGTAAGTGCAGACTTGGAGAAGGGGAAGAATGGAAGCTGGTGACTTCTAGCACCAAGAGGAAGAATTCTGCCCCATTTAAGGTCTTACAAGTACAAAATTGGTCCGCTACACTCAAAGGTGAAGAGGAGCCAGATGTGCCTTCAAGCAAAGGATCTGGTGCACCTTTGGTCTGTAAGAAAGAGTTTGGTCAGAGGAAAGAAGGTGCAAGAATGGCAAAAAGGTGTCTCTGGAAATGTAGTAAATTGGGAATAAGGTATAAAATCAGGTAAGGAACACGGGAGGGGGTGAATCTTCTGATGCTAGGAGCATAGCTGTCTACAAACACTAATGAAGCTGACCTGTGGACTGGGATGCTGGTCCATCTTCTGAGGTGCTGGAGGGAGCTCTCTTAGACAACCCACTGAACTTTCCATCAGGTCTATGTCTGAAAGACTTGGTGTAGGGA
>NW_009214855.1:46934-58586 GCF_000690835.1 Fulmarus glacialis
GGTAAAGACAGATGCACTTGCAGCCAAGTACTAAGTGGTGGGGGGGAAAGGGTGATAGAGCTGTAATTCAATAATAGTTATGTGTGTTTCATAATACTTGAGTGATAATAGCTTTATAATTGTATGTAATAATTATGCAAAATGATATGACTAAATCAGTAGTAATGATATGCTTATTATTTAATTATATTATTAGGCAATTACTTTCTTAGTAGTGTATTGCTTAATCAGTAAATGCTTAATCATTGTAGTGTCTTACATCAGTAATATTTCAAGTCTGCAGGTTAGAGGGTGTGAGTTAGACCCATACAGCAACGATGTCCAAAGGAGAACATACTTAAACCAGCAAAGATGTAAATATCAACTCTTAGTTTGCAGTGTTGGACCTTAGGTACAAAAAATGGCTGCCTGCCTTGTCAGATTGTTTAAATATTTAAACAAGAGATTAGTTTAATCAATGGGAATTGCAGTCGTTGCCTCAATTCAAGCTCCATTTGAAAAGATTTTAAATTTCTTATTCCTGCATAAATTTTGGTTCTTTCTTGATTCCAGCAAAGGAAATAATAATTGAAATGCCCAGATCAAATGAAATACTACACTACTTCCTTAAAGTACTAGCTTCTTAGAAACACTGAAGACAGATTGCTTTCTCAGGTCAACAAGTTGGAAAAGAAAGCACTGTTAAAACATCAGCCAGTTCACTTTAGGAATATGTGTGTTTCCTGAGATAACACATTCAGCTGTACCGTTAGTTTGAGGATAATACATATAATTCTGGTATAATAAAATTATTTCATTACAGGAGCCAGAGAGGTATGAAATCACTTCTTGCATTACACCATCTATTGATCATGAAACAGCAGGTTGTATAGTTTGGTAATTTGTTGGGAAATGACTTGCCTGTAATCTATCTTGTTCCAGTCAGAGGAACTATGTATTTCTTGTATATAGCTAATAAACCAGGACTTTACTGAACACAAATACTTATATTGCTGAAAGTTTACAAGCTAGACATTCTAAATAATAACTTTATTTTACTGTCAAAAGTAGTGTAGAGATTCAACTCCTCCAAGAAGGAGGTCAGACATAGAAGGCAGGCGAAGCGGCAAGCTGAGGGGTGGGGGAAGCAGACCGAGCAGGGGATCAGAGCAATGGAGAAAATCAAAACCAGGACTCTAGAAACTTTGCTTGATATGCAAAGGTTTCTGCTCTGACTACTCTATTTGCCATGAATTTTGAATTTGATTAAAAGGCTTTCAGAAAATTGGTCATAACAAAATATTTGCTCCTAATAAAATCATTACATATGAAACTAAAGGAAATTATTATACACATTTATATCTTTCTCACTCTACTTTATTTTCTAGTTAATGGTGCCAGAAAGTTAGAGGACAATGTTTCAAGTTGGGAGAAGCTTGGATAGAGAAAGGGAGGTGCAAGGACAGCAAATATGACACTAGGACAGGAGCACTAACGTATATACAAATATTTTGTCAAATTGAACTACGTATGCCGAAGAAGTTGTGATATACACATGAAATACATCAATACGTGTTTTTTAAAAAAGAAAGATCACCAGCATTTTTAATTTATTCTGAAGTAAAGTGAGACTCTTCTGGCTCCAGCTGATGACACCAAATTAAATTACGGTGCACCAAGGAAACCTGCCAGCTCGTGAAACCATCTCATGTACGATGGCTAGTGCAGTCTTATGAAATAAGTGTTACAACTATGCACCAACATGGAGGAAACAATTTTTCTTTTCTTCTAAAAAGGAAAATTACAAGACACATTCAGGCATTTCATTCCAGTGAATGTGCATGTGTGTACATCTACTCCAGGTTTAGTCACAGACAACGAAAACTTGGACTTAAACTTCATGTTTAAGTGCTCATGCTCCAATCAAGTATTTATCAGTGCGAAGCAGTCATTTTACAGTACATATCTATTTTCAGTAATACAATCATGGTATTCTTGTAAGCTATATCATCACACTATATGCCTACTTCTATACCACAATGAACTTTTTTCAGACCTATGAACCATATTACATGATAAGTAATGCCCTAACAGAAATATAAGTAATATATGTAAAGGTGTACAAATTTCTAATTTTTTCAGCTACAGTGTTTGCTTAAAGGATTCTCTGTATAATTGTGGGCATCGTTTACATCAAAATTGACATCCTCGGGTCTCAGAAAAATAATCAATCTGTATTACATGGACAAATAATGGTAATACAGAGATTGTAAAAACATGGAAAGGCATTCTGTGAGAATTTCTTCATTTTTGCTCCAAATTTGACAAATTAATATTTTTTAAAAGACAATATTTTCATGTTATCTCTAAGCAAATACAGTGTTAAAGCTGTAGCTGAGTTTCCAAAGCCAAAAAACCCTGTCCTTAAGTGTTCCTGACATGAACTTTATCCTGTTTGCTCATGTGAATGTTAAGTCAGTTCCCTGCTGCACTCTGTGATGCCCTCCACTGTCGAGCTGCCTGAGGGAGAGAGCAGAAGCCCCCCCACTTTACAACTTGACCTTCTCTTGTCTCAGTGTGGTTTTAACCTTGTGGCTTATTGTGTGCTTCTGATATTTTTAAAGGAAAGAAGGACCGAAACAACAAAAATAAATTTTGACAGGTGGTCTAGAGTTCAATTTTTTCATCAAGAAAGACTGGGACAGCCATTTGAGCGCTAACAGTGGGCCTCTTCAGGTCAACGCCATATATTACCACACTTGCTGTGTGGTCTGTCTTTGAGCTGCTCAGAAACTCCACCTCCTATTATGAGACTTAGGATTGTCCAGTTGGAGTGAAGTGCCTAAATATTATTGAGGGTCTGGGTAATGGTATAACATATATGGTTACTTTGAAGATCAGAGTCCTTTTGCCATTAGCTGCTGGCATTCATATTGTGTTTACATCAACCTTCACAAGTCTCATCTTCACTTGTAGCAGGCAACATGGGCATCCCTCTAAGAAAGGTCTATATTGGCCTGGTCTGTAATGAAATATCAAAATGTTATCACTAAAATGCCAGGTAGGAAAATTAAGGCCATGTGAACTATAGGTGGTGCTGTATCCAGCATCTGTAAAGAAGTTCACCCCTGAGGTCACTCCAAATCACAAGTCCTCCCACAGCAAGTTGTGACGACTTGCTTCCCAGCTATTCCCAGGTTAAGCAATGTGGATGACTGATGAATGCTTTTGCACCTCATTGTGAAGGTATTCTACAAAAAGATTAGGTGCTTACACAGTGCTGTAATAGGGACCTGGTAAGAACTGCCAGTAGAAATCCATGTAACCAGGTGGCTGATGGATTAGCAGATGCCAGGTTTTGAGGTCTTTTCTCACTGAAGAGAATAACTTTCGGTGCGTGAGTTAATGACTAAATCTTTTGCTAGCCTATACCTTACATGATAGACTGTACTGAGGATGTTCAAGAGAGATGCAAGGTGCTGTATGCACGCTGTTGCACCTCACTAGATTCGGTAATCCTTATGATTTTGCTGTAAGTATCACAATAACTGGTGATCTTTAGCAAAAGAATGAAAAATGTGGAGATACCCAAAACCTGACTGGACGTAGTCCTGGGAAAATGCATAACTACTGAAGTAAAAGGATTGCATGAAGATCTCAGCTTCCATGAAAAATGTGATTGCTCTCTATGTTGTTGCAGGGGAAGGTTTGAAAATATCAAAGGAATGCAACAACAGGATCAAGATCAGAGAGAAAAGAAATATGCACATTTTAATATTGTACAATATTTACCCAGTCTGAAGATTTTAGGGGACCTGACTCACGATTTTTGAACATTTAGGAAATATCATTGGTGGCAAAGATTCATTTGGGTCATTCGCTGGGGCATCCTTAAATAATCTGATATCTGTGCTAGAGCTAAACCACCAAAGTGCTTCACTTATTTAAAAGGAATCTTCACCTACCCAGCTGATTTAGCTTTCATCTGGGTTTTTGTGGCTGAAAATAAATGAAGCCTGCTGCAGAAAAATGAGAATCTGCCCCACAAAATGTAAGATGCAGAAAAATTTGTGAGGGGAACCTCACAAATTACTTGGCCTGGACCTGAACAGAAGGGAGATTTTCAGTCCAATAAATGCAAGTCTTTAGAGACCGCAATAAAATGGGATTCTAGCGACAGTGCATGTCTATGAAAATTCACTGCAGTATCAGACATCCCAGGTGCCTATTTTATCAGGAATCATTATGCTGCTAGTGTTCCAGGAACAGTTTTGGACAAGGAAATAGCTTTTGTATTAGAAGAGGTGACATTTAGTCACCAGGCATTTAGCTGCTGGGCATAAAGGCCACTGCTTGTGAAAGGGGGTTGATTGAAAGAAGAGAGTGCATGTGCGTGTTATTAACTGGAGACTAAGGGTAAACTTTTAAATTAAATATGCTGCAGCTCAGTCAATATCTTGGGCTCAACATCATTGATGGGGGGTGATGGGGAGGTCTGAGCTTAGAGTTAGCACAGCCGCTGAACCCTGCCGAAGATTTGGTCTGAAATCTTGCCTTTGTGAATACATATTTCAAATGTAAAAATCTAATAAAACGAGAGTGTGCATTTGAATTTGCCTTGATGAACACGCATCACAGAGGAAATAGTCATTTATACATGAGTGTTCAGCTGAAGGCTGCATCCTTTGGCAACTGATGTAATTCAGTAGTCTCCTCAGCTCTGGGGAGCAAAGAAATAAGAAATACAAAGTGAACAGTTACAGTAAAACTAATCAAACCAAAAGAAATCAATGAAAAACAAAAAGCTCCTCCAAAAGGTATTCTGACCAGAAAACCATTTTATAAATAAGGAATCTAGCATTCATGGGAAGAATCTTGCAACTAAAAGGTGGAACTAAGCATGTGGTCAGTAATAGCGTTATGGGGCTGGGTGCACTGAAAAGCTCTGACAGGCAGGCTCAGGGCACAGCCCTCAGACGTGCCTGCTGGAAACAGTGTTGAATAGTGTCGCTGTCCCTCAGCTGTGACAAATAGAGGTAGAGCTAGAAAGAGAGAGATACAGAGAGAGAAAGAAATATTTCTTTTGTTTTGAAACAGCTTTAAGATGAATCAGAAAAAAAATGTGATTTAGCATAAAAGCCTGTTGGCAAGTCAGTCATTATTTGTAAAGATTTGACCAGGAAGCCTATAGAGAAATTCACATGCATTTTAATTTTTACTGGAGGAAAAAGCATTACAATTTTCCTTTCAGTGTCTTTGCCACTTTCTTTACCTGTTGAATCCTATTTTGAATCACAGGTATGAGAAAGCAGACTGATGCTGCACCAGGAGCTCCTGAGGTTTTAAAACCCAGGGACCCTTCTGACTCCTGTGGAGACACGCTGTCTTCCCCTTTCACTTGCAGTCTGGTTAATGAGCCTATAAATTGAATTAGCTCAGTCTAAGTGCTCAAAATCCAAGCTGAAATGAAAAGAAAACAAGATTACAATAGTGCATGGAGGCTATACTTCTTTTGGTCCTTTGGTTTCCTGAGGAATGTACTAAGACTGAAATAATAATAACAATACTAATACTAACACTAACAAAAGAATATGTGACTGAAGACATATGCTTCATTATATGTACAAACCAACCTATTAAACGGTGTTCAAATATCAGAGTGCTGGGTACTCAGCTGGTGAGTCAGTGTTTCCAGGTTCTAAAGAGATTAAGTGTAGCTAAAGGAGAAGGAATTGTATTTTTCTTTTTCCCCCAGTGCTATGGTGTGTGCATATCCTTTTGGACAATGTTTGGCATCTCTTTTTTTTAAATAGCAAATGAGTGGCCCAGGGAAGTGACTGCAGATTAGAGTTGTGAGTAACTGGATTTATGATAACAACAGCACACGGAAGTGTGGGGAAAAAGCTGGACAGCACTGCATTGTTTGTTCCCAAAGATTTTAAAGCAATCAACAATCAATGCTAAAAGAAGAAAGCATAATCTGTCCTCCCTAGCTTTTCCTTCCTTTATAGATCAAAAAGTACCTATTTTTCTCTTGGCAGACAGAAAAGGAAGGCCTTTCTCCTCTGCTGGTGGTACCTCTCTAGCCCCCTCTGCCTGGGGCTGCTGTGTGCCAGCCTTACCCAGAGACCAGCTCCGACAGTACCTGACATCCCTGTGCCAACGGGTGGGTCACCAGCCCAGGCTCCTCCATTTGCACTAAGCTCTGAATTTCTGTTGGTATAAGGCAGCGATTTCATCCAGCGTCAGCGTGGTTTCATCAGTCAGTCCAGACAAGCATTTGCTGACAATATTTCCCTGCTCATAGTAAGGGTTTGTCTGAATCAAACTGAATGAGGTGATTCCCAAGTCGGTAGCTGAGATCCACAGAGCCTAAATGAGTTAATGATTCACCCCTCTTGCAATTAGCTCAGCCATTAAACAGACCAATACCCTAATCCCCTGCCCTCCACCTGGTCTTTGTTCACCTCTAGACTTAGTTATGGGTTACTGTCATGTGGAAAAGTCAAACTGGTCTCATCTCTTCTGTGTCCATGGATGGCTCTTCTGCCTCCAGGTCGCATTAAGATTTACCTTTGGGAAATCATGCCTATTAAAGTCTCCTCAGGAGCACACAAGACAAAGCTGATATGTTTCTGTTATCCTGAAGGCTGCATGAAATGCTATCCTTTCCTTTCCATCTAGGATTTAATACGTCTGTATTAAATGTACAGCAATCCAGGCATTGGATGACTTTTCCCTATCACCTAGTGGCCATATGGAAAATCACAATGTACGCAGATCATCTTCCTTATACAGGAGTCAGTCTGCTGTTACATACCTGAACGGCAGTTGGAAAAAACCCAACTTCACAAGATTTTGGAATCTTTCTTTTCTGAGCAATGATCTGAAGACACGGAAAACAAACATCATATAAGGATTTATCACGTTTTGAATAAAAGAAACCCACAGAAAGAATACTAGCGGTAACATTAGCTAGTAATAATGGAACTAAATGGAAGTCCTTTATCTTATTGTCATCACTTTTATTCCCATGTGTGAAGTGAGAGCTAAGCTACATTATTATATGTTATTATCTCTAGAGCATCTACTGTCTACCATCACAATAACGATGTGGTTTTCTATGGAAAAAAAATGATAGGAAGAAAACTGAACATGATTTTCTCCTGTGAAAGACAGAGATGTCAAAAAAAAATTCTCAATCACTAGTAGTCATATTTTTGGCTCAAAAATATATGTCAAAAATACTGCATAGCGGAAAGTTTGAGAGAGGCATGCAAGATCTGTGCTTCAGGTCAGATAATAGGGTTTTGGTAGATATTTGCATGCTCAGCAGCAGAATTCCCATACAGTCTGCAAGCAGTAACTTGTATGTACTCCTACAGAAGAATAAATCTGACCAAGAAAGTGCCACTGACATGTTGTTAACATTGATTCCCTCAGAGTTAAAGTCCCAAAATAAATACTACCAATCCAAAAACCCAGGTTGGATCTAAACCGACCTGAAAAACATTTTCATAGTCTAAGAAGAAAATTTTAAAAACATAAGCCTACTCACAGTATTTTTAAATCCTTTTCATTTCTTTATAAGAGTCTCAGTAAAACTGTATAATTAAATCTTTCTTGTCTCCAAGGAACATTTAAGAGATATGTTTAAATAAGGTCTCTCACTAGGAAAATGTTGACAGCTCAGCAGTAGGACTCAGCAGCCGTTTAATAGAACATAGCAATGCGAGAAGACCACAACTACATCCAATTACAAGCACAGGGAAAATTTAACAATGCAGAATGCAATGATCTAGCTGGAATTTGTCCAAAATATTGAAAGCAACATGTAGGCCTAACATGCCTATGTTATGAAAAGGCCTATAAGGATTTTGTATCTGGTATACATATCAATATATGTATTTACAAGTCAAGAGATGACAGCAGTTTGATAGAATTTGTTTTACACTTTATTTAGCTGATATTACCCAGAGATGCTATCCGTGAACACGGATAGCCTGGAAAGCGTACTTGGAGTACTTAACAAATATTAATGAATCACATGAGGAAGAGCAGTACTAAATTGAATTTCACTACAGTGTTAGTTCTTTCCACCCATTTTATTCTAGTGTAACTGAATGCCAGATCCCTTCAATCCCTGTACTTGTGTTATTTTCATTTTTCAACATCAGGCCCAACACAGAAAGATGGCCTGTGTCTCTAGTGGGAGCTAAGAGATATCGATGTACGAGGACTCTCAGGACAGGGTTCAGGTCTCTGCTGCTGCTGAGACTGTTTCACGTGTCTTTTAAAAGTTCCTGAATTTGAAAAAAGGTTCCCTTGTCATTGAAACAATGATAAATGCAGTACGGATACAGGAGAGAATATTCTTCCAAGTGAATCAGTGCTTCTTATAGTAGGTTCTTCTTCCAAATCTTAGCTGATTTGGTAGTATTTGGAATGTGACATTTTATGGGGAAGGACTGTCAGATTTGAGGCCAGATTTCAAACAAAGGTGTTATAAACCACAACAAAAAAGATGGAAGCGCATTTTCACATTTAGAAAGCCTAAGCAGAACTTACAAGAAATGTGTACAAATATTTTGCTCTACCGTTAATGTCTTCTAATCTCTAGTGGGTTTTTTTGCAATACAGCCTTATCTATAGTTTCCGGTATTAACAACACTAAGACCAATCTGAGATGGGCTCAAGCAGAGCCATTGTAGAATCGTCAGACAGAAAACAAGTGACTGTGACCCTCAGATGTGTTCTATGCTAGATTCTGGCATCCAGACCTCCTTCCCTGGGACTTGCTTGTCGTGCTCATTTGGGAGGCAGCTTGGAGGAGAGGTGCACACACTGTTCTTAATCCTACACTGAGTAGGACATGTCTGGACTGCATATGTGGCCCCACAAATTAGGAGGTTCACAATTCACCATGGTGCTACTTGGGTAGACAGAACTTGATGTCTAGCTTAATATCTAGCCGGTACATTAGACGAGGGAACAGTCTGGCTGAGCAATTACCTCTTATGACATGCTTTTTTGTTTTCTGTTGAATTGGAGATTTTTTTTTCCTGGTGCATCATATCTATAAAACAATTTTTTTTTTTTCATAACACAGCTGTTCTTTCCTCTACAAATTGCTGCTATAATGGAAATAGTTTTCTCTCACTAGTTTTACCTGTTCAACTACAACACAAGAGAAAATATACCAAATATCTTAGTGAAGATCAGCATATAAATGCAATCCTGTTCTAGACTTGAAAATTTGTGGCCACCAAAAATTTGGTGGCCAACTACAAGCTAATGCTTCTAGAGCGACAGCTAACAGTTACACACAACCTACGATGATCACTCACATGACTAGAAAAAATGGAGCTACAGAGAATGAATTTTGACACTGGCTGTGTAAGAGGGGAAATAAATGATTATGCCTGTTATCAGCCATATGACATGGATCAAATTTTCCAGCCACTATTCTTACTAGGCTAGTCAGTAGGCTAGAAATATTTGACAGGCTGTCCTGAAGAAGGAAAACTGGTCTGTGCCTTGTATAACTCTGACCTTTTACTTTGTTCAGAGTAAATAAACAAAATCAGTTTTTAGCAGAAGCTGAACTACCTCATAAAGACAGCAGCTCTTTATGCTGCATTTAACTCAGCAGCCTGGTTCCTATAAAGTGTCGTGGTTTAACCCCAGCCGGCAATGGAGCCCCACACAGCCGCTCGCTCACTCCCTCCAGGTGGGATGGGGGAGAGAATCAGAAGGGTAAAAGTGAGAAAACTCGTGGGCTGAGATAAAGACAGTTTAATAGGTAAAGCAAAAGCCGCACGTGCGAGCAAAGCAAAACAAGGAATTCATTCACTACTTCTCATCAGCAGGCAGGTGTTCAGCCATCTCCAGGAAAGCAGGGCTCCATCATTTGTAACGATTACTTAGGAAGACACACGCCATCACTCCGAACGTCCCGCCCTTCTTCTTCTTCGCCCAGCCTTATATGCTGAGCATGACATCATATGGTATGAAATAGCCCATTGGCCAGCTGGGCCAGCCGTCCTGGCCACGCTCCCTCCCAGCCCCCCACGCGCCTGGCAGGGCATGGGAAGATGAAAAGTCCTTGATTACGTAAACATTACTTAGCAACAACTAAAACATCAGTGTGTTATCAACACTATTCTCATACTACATCCAAAACACAGCACTATACCAGTTAATAGGAAGAAAATCAACTCCATCCCAGCCGAAACCAGGACAAGAAGTCTACCATGGAAAAAGCAGAAATGAAAGAACTGTGCTGAAATGGCTGTGAATTTCAAGTTAAAGATAGTCATGGTCTACCTTTCCAGATACAATGTAGAACATTTCTCCCTAAAGAGTTTGGAAATGGGGGCTATGCCCAGGAAAAAGGGTAGCAGAAAGATCCTATATGTCCTTTTACCTCCTTGTGCACTTGCGTGCATGGCCTAGATACATGTGTTTATTTCCTTATTCATTTAACTCCTTCATTGTATAAATTGAAGAAAGAATATACCCGACTCACTAATGTAAACAGAAGTATAGACACAGAAACCCTGCCATTCTGTCTAACCATTGTTTAACAGAAGTTAAATGAAATCTACAAATAAAATGAAATGGCAGTGTAAAGCATTTGCCATATGAATAATTAGACATCATAATAGCAACAGCATGCTCGGTCTGTTCTCATCTGTAGTATTTCTGTTTAGCAGCTGCTATGCCTGACAAAAAATTGCCAGATGCAAGAGTTCCCTGATGGGTACTGGAACATGGTCTGTGTGTCCTCCTGAACTTTACTACTGTTAAAATGTTTTTCTGGACCTGCAGGGAAGTAGACAGATGTTTTGCCAGCTTAGCAAATGGGAATATTCCTTCTCTGAGCAAGAGGGAAATCCGCTAAATCTGTCTCAGCTAGAAACACGTTTAGCATTCACTATTCAAATCATCTACTTTTGTAATCTCTAGAGCATAGAGCATGCTACTCACAAACTTTACTTACTTGTAACAGAATAAACAAACTCAATTTTCCACATGTGCTTTTACAAACCAAAATGCCTGCTTCCCAATAACAGGTGGGAAATCTTGGGCTCTGGAATATCTGGGTCCTGATAATTGCTCTGCTAATTGTGCATTAACAATTAGACATTACAGGAATATGCTTCCGATTACTACCAGTGTAATAAAGCTAAAGGCGGTTGCAAACAGACTTTGTAGACTGAAGAAAAATTAGTATCACAAGACATGTCACTGTGAATTCACACCATCTGTCTAATGATGAACGACACCAGTGTGAATGGTATCAGATCAGCCTACAGATCTGCTATATATGCTTAATAGCCTGCAAATACATAAAGCAAAATGGCCCCACTTACACTATGCATCAAAAAGAGAGTATAATGCTTTGTCATAGGGTAAACTCTATTAAAATTATCACGTGTTCAGAAATGAAGAAGGCATTTGTTGATTTCAACCTAATTTATTTCCTTTTTGGACATCTGTTTTCTTCCAAAAGTCTCATTTTCATGATTCAGGTTTCATTTCACTGCTATTTTAATACTACCAATTCTAACAGTTCTTTATACCTTTTATTCTCCGGTCAGTGGGAATGTCATGAGGTCCATTTTTACAGTAGTTTCAAATAGCACACTTGTCCTGGTTTCGGCTGGGGTA
>NW_009214856.1:0-4493 GCF_000690835.1 Fulmarus glacialis
ACCTTAATGATTCTATGATTCTAATAAAAGCAGGGAAACAGAAAATGAAGGCTGCAGTGTTGGCCTTACATTACCCAGCCATACTGCAGAACAAGATGTTATGTGCTGTTCAGATAAGCTTTCAGTACAATAGTGGAACTGCCAGAAGAGGTAATGAGGTTTGCTGAAGATCTTGACAGCATACTACAGTAAATGGCATAGATGGCGTAACATTTCACTGAACGTTTGTCAGTGTTTTAAGGGAGTGGATACTTCTATGCCATATGGGTAAAACCTTTTCATCTCATCTTAATTAATAATAGCATGTTTCCTTCTTACCAACTTGAATGAGAAATATTGAAAGCTGGCTTTCCTTTATTGAAGATTTTCTGCTTGTTTTAGGAATGCATGGCAAATAGGTTAGCTTTAGAGAATTACCAGGTATATACTTTTTTCAGAAGATTTGAGCACACTGCTCTTTAGAGTGTAGAAATTCAGATAGATGGCTTAGACATTTGTGTCTTTAATGATGTATACCACATAATGTTCTAGGTGTTATAGTGATCTAGGGAACTGGCAAATACAGGCTTCCAAAGTTCTTGCTATGAATTCATGCATGAGATGTTCTAAGATTCAGGTAAGATTCATCTTACCTAAAGATGTCATGGATTGTTTCTTTTTAGTGTCTGATCCTTATTTTTGCAGATCTTGGTGCAAAATGCAAATTACTTAGTAGAGGTCAACAAAATAAGACAAAATCAACATTCTTCTTTCCATCCACACCACTAAGTTTTGCACAGGTTCACAGTTTATTTTTCCTTTTCAGAAAAGCTAATTAGACGTTAGTTTAAGCTAACACTTCAAAGATGTGATTATCAGATTTCTGTGAGATCTCAGTTTGTTTACAGTTGCTGATGCATAGGATGTAGGTGAAGATTAATGGAGAACCAGACTGGCAAGAATTAGAAGTATCTAGCATTACCTACTGAGTTATTCCCACAGTAGATACAGTAGGCATGTTGAACAAGCAGAACAGTTGAAAAATGCATAAACATGTAAAAAAATTAAATTACTGTTTGATTTTTTACAGAGAGCAAAATTATGAGATTCCAGTTTCAGACTTTCTACTTCTGCACTTGTGTCCGAAGAGCTTCAGCTGTTCTGAGAGTGGTTTTGGTTTCCTTCAGTTTTGGGATGGGTTGGAGCTCCTCCCTAAGGCAGACCCTTCAGACCTCCTTCAGGAGAGATTCTGAGTTGATTTCCTGGTCTTCTGTTGGCTTCAGAGAGCCAGTTCAGGTAGAAGACTTAAAATAGCTACCACTTCTTACCTACCTGTTCTCCTAGTTCATTAGTTTGCTTACGTAAACTGTAGGATCTACATTTCCCCTTTGTTCAGTGTTAGTGCAAAGTATCTTTAGCCTGTGAGTAAGGTGGTGCTTTAGCAGTGTTGCTGTTATTTATGATAATAGTAAAGCTTCTATATTTAAAAAAAAAAAAAATAAAAAAAATCAGGAAATTTGAATTGTTTGCAGTATCTTGTGTAGCATCCAGTTACTAAAGAACAGCTGTTAGTTTAACCCGCAGCACTTCATTAGCAATTTCTATGAAAAAAGTGGAGTGAACTAGTTTAATCCACTTCCCCTTGCCTCCTCTCCCGCAGGATGGGCATCTTCATCTCATCTTTGCTTCTCATATGATCTCTGCTTTTACTCATGTTTGGGATGGCAGTTGTGATGGATGTGCAAGGAGTTGGCAGGCTTTAAGCTTTTTTTGGCTAAGTATCATGCTTTCAAACACTTCTTTCTTTGTAAATTATTTTTCAAATTACAAATAATAGCAATAAAAAGGTTCATTAAATGGTTTGAAAATGCATAATACCAGATCATGCTGTCTTGCTACCCACAGGATGTCATTTTCATCTAAAACTAGCTAGGAGTCTTGAGTAAATTACAAATTTTTCTTCTGTATTGTAATTAATATGAGCCACGTTTAATGTGTCTCACCATGGCTTTGCCAGTAACCCAATTTCTTTTTATTTTTAAATGACCCCTTTTATATACTGTGCTATTGGTGAAGGAGCTCACTCCTTTACAGGATGTCTGCCTTAGGAACAAGCTTTCAGTGTTCTCGTTTTCATTCTTTTGCTCACAGGCAACATAAACTTCTGAAATATTTTGGTAGTTTGTCACATGTTGATCTTTGGTTTGTAATGTAGGAAACTTCTTGTTTCTCAGCTGGGGAGATAGGCCACACTACAAAGGAACAAGTGTGTTACAAGTGAGACCCAGAGTAAGGACCTAATGAATAAGTGTGGCCAGTTCTGTGCTGCCTGTGAGCAGAGCTAGTGAGATGTATCCACTCCCTGCTACTTGGAGCGGGATTGCTGTGGGATATGTGGTGCTGAAATAACCAGATGAGGATAGTGTAGCTTGGAAGGGTGAATGCTACTGCTGCAGCCTGTTGTAAGAGTGGTGGCTTTAGCTGATGTGGAGGGGAAGGGTGTGAGGAGTTGCAACCTCTTCTATGAGTTGAGAAAGAAGCCAGGAACCTCTGGTCTATGCAGAGGATGGATGTGGTAACCAGTGGGAAACTATGGTACTTCTGGGTTGAGTGGGGAAAATATATTTGTGAAGGATCCTGAAAGCTAAATCCTGTTTTCAGTGGTTGTCCATGTACATCACTTGTATCTATAAAGACTGTCAAGATCAGACCTGTTGCCTTGACCCTTAAGATAGATTTGGAAAATCTCCTCTTTTTAGGTGTGGTGTTTTTTTTTGTTTTGTTTTGTTTTTTTTTTTCTAGTTTTGGTGTGGCAAATTTGTCTCTGTGAGATATTTATTAAAAGGAAAATTGGTTCTCAAGCTTATCTTGTACAGTGAGGTAAATGCTCTTCTCTTTGACTACAGGTTTTCATATGGCAAAAATACAACTAGGTATTAACTTCTGCTCCAGATGCTCAAAGTGCCAATTCAACGGTATCTTACCACTGGACATTTCTGAATCTGTTTCCAAAATAAGTGACACAAATAGGTCGTGCTAATGTTAAAGTAGCTGAGTAGAATGCCTTTTGTGTGTGCAAATACTGTCTTGCTCAGTAGGTGATAATACTGCTTTTTGCTCACTGGTCCTTTTTGCTGCATGTAAACTGCAACTATTGCTGTAATGATTAAAAAAAAATATGTAGTGGCCTTCACGTGAGTCCTTAACACCTCGTACTTGCAATGGATACTCTTTTTTAAAAAATTCGTGATATAATGTCCATAATATAAGATTATTTTTCAGTGTTGTAACTTGTTCATTTAATGTACTTTTTACAAATACAAGCAGCTTACAATTCATACAACATTGATTCTCAGCAATGACCAGCTTAAACATGCATGCGGAAGGTAGATTCAGTTTAAATTTGTGCTTTTGTTTTGTCCGTGACCTACACAACAAACACCAGCAAATCTTTTTCGGATAATCTATGCAACTGAGAGATTACTTTGTTTTTCCTCTGTAAAACTTATTTTAGATTACCGTAATGAAATATTAAAATTCAGCTTTTGATGCATTGGAATAAAACCATTGCCACTTCAGTAGTTGAAAAATTATTTGAATGTTTGAATGGGTTTTTGCTTGTCCTTGCTATTACAAATAACAATACAGATACGTATTTCTTAGATTGTTTATTTTTACATTGGTATTTGTGGAGGGAGGAGGTTATTTTAGGCTTTTTCATGTCCAAAGCCCTGTAAGTTCTGAAGTGTGCATTCAAGCCTTATTTTTAAGAACGTCTAGGGTTGCAGGCATCAATGTAAATTTGTATTTTGTATGTTATAGCATTCTGAAAAATAGCGATTGCTTATTTGGACTGCAGTAATGTTCTGAGTTTGCAAGCTGCTGGAATGTTCCCAGGTACTAGTGAACTGGGGACATCTGTGGGTTTACCGTTTTTCCTTCTTTCCTACTCTTGACATCTGAATGCTCCACAGACATCAATGAACTGGCCCTCATTAGAGCCACAGAAAGATCAAATGATGTGTGAAAAACTAGTCTTGAAGTCTGTGACAGAGCAAAGTACTGAACTCAAGTACATGAATCTCAGTCTAGTGACTAGATGATAAAATCATGCTTGCTGAATAAGGTTGGGAAAGGAATTTTATGTGAAGTGTAAACTAAACAAAATAAACTTTCTAATTTTTTAACAATTTATTTATTTCTAAGCGATTTCAAACCTCAGAGTTATCTGTAGTATAATTCGAACTTTTTTCTGTGAAGGGGACAGTGCAGGAAGCAAACCTCCCCAGGGATGCTCTTAAAGAAAAGCATGAAGTTTTTGGTGTTTTTTTCCCCTCCCTGTTTTTGGAAAAACTATATCTTTATTTTTTTGCATTAAATAAAGGAATTAAAAGAAAAAAAAAAAGGAGAAGAAAAAAAGAAAAAAGCACACCTTGGAGCAGTCACTGGGGAGACTATCATTTTATTTAAGATAATTGTGGAAGGTGGTAGAAGAGAGTTTTAAAAGATTTGAT
>NW_009214856.1:4531-21224 GCF_000690835.1 Fulmarus glacialis
CTGCTTCATTGAGATTATTGGTTGTAGCTTTTATTGTAAGAGTTTTAAAGCTATATTTATAAATAATATATGAACAAACCAAATGGTAGCATATCCATATTTGTGCTTCATTAACAAACAGGCTTACACGAATATACTGACTTTCTAAACTTACAATACTTAAAGCCAATCCTTAATAAAAATCTGTGCAACAAATTTCTTTCATACTTTTGTCTCCAAATTACACCCCTATACTCCTATGAGTGAGTTTTCAATGGGAAACTTTGCATGAAAAAAATGGGAAATAGGTGATGTGGCAAGAATCTCCAAATTCCTTGGGTAATTTTTTAAAAATAAATTTCTTTGTCAAGTGAATTTAATTTTACTGCAACTTGTACTTGAACTGGAAATTCCTGTACTTTTTGGTTAGGTGGTAGAGATAAGAACAACACATGGCCTCAAAAGAATCATGGTGCTACTTGGCTCTGGCAGCAATGCTGTCTTTGTATGTGGACTATTAAGTTAGTTTTTTGTTTGGCTTTACGTATTTCTTTCCTTCCTTTGTATATGCTTGTGTCTTTGTGGTCTCATGTATTTGTGTAATTCTATACCTTCAGTACATTCATGTTGTTTGTGGTTTTGTTCTTGTGCTGCCAGTTGACTGGTATAAGACTTAGATCTTTCCTACAGTTGAACAAACCATCGTAAATCCTTTTTTGCAGATGTAAGTTCCTGGGTATAATAATGTTGTTTGCTTCGGTTACAAATCCAGTGGATTCATAAAACATGAACTCTTCATCAGCAGTTAACCGTGTTGGCTCACTGTGGGGTACCTTCCTGTTAGTAGACTGGGAAGAGTCTATTAGGATTAGATTTAGGTCTATTTTCTAAATGGTAAGTAACTCTTTGCAGCTTATTTGTATCTTTAATTCCATGTCTGTGTTAAATGCATAGGATGCAATTAGCTGTGATTTTTTTTTTTTTTAATTTTTTTTTTCTCCTTTCCAGCCCTGTCCCCCTAGCCCCCTCAAAAAACATAAAAACACCCCAAACAAACTCTAAACTCCCAAGAAGATAAAAGGACTTTAGACTTGGGATGAAACTTAGAAAAACTTACTCTCGGTATCTTCTTTACTGAAGATAGGTGCAATCACCTGTACTGTATCATCTTCTATTTGCCTATTGCTGCACAGTTTCACTGATCTGGAAATGTCTGATGGAAAAGAAATTCAAGATTGTTGTCTTTTTACTGCATTGAAAAATACTTGGACTTTTACAAAGCTTTCAGAAAATTATTTGCAGTCCATTTAGGGAGGCTGTCTGAGCTATCAGTAGATAAGTCAGGTCTTTGCTTGTCTGAGGTATCCTTGAAAGTAAAGAATGCAAAAGGCTGAATTTTCTACTTAAATTTAACAGCTGCAGTTTTTCCAGAGTGAGCAGTGAAAAAACTACTGCATATTTTTCTCCAGATTTTCTTTGCTGAAATGATAATGAGGGCTGCTGAGGGCATTTATTTTTGATAATATAAAATGATAATTTTACTTTTAGGGTAACACACTGTTTTAGGGACCACTTTCTGATCTGAGCTTTCCTTAGTTACTCTGCCACAAAAATAATAATATTTGCAGCTTTTGAGACTTAAGGATAGATTAGATCTTGCCTTTCTACTTTTATGATTAGTAATGAGGTCCTATATTCCCTGTGGCCCTGAAGGGAAGGGAGCATCTTAAACTCTGGGCCTACAAGTTGTGCGGATCCAGTGGTTGACCCCACAGCGGGGAAGGTAATGTGTGTATAAATATGTGTTCATGTAGGCCTGTATCTTATATATTATGCTTCCTTGCCACTAAAGGTCCATTATCCAAACTTGAGAGCCTTGTGTTTTGAGAAAGGGAAGCTTGAGGGTTTTGTGCTGCATTTATCACTTGCATACATTATTTCTCACTTCTAAGTATGAAAGGCATAAATGAACAGCTGAGTGCCAGGTGAAGCTTTCAGATGAATTCAGACTTATCCCAGATAGATTGTATGTCCATCTTTTAAGCTCTATGGATTAAGTCTTGCGCTCTGTTGGGAAACCATAGAAGATTAAAGCTTTGGCCTAGATTTCAGTTTTAGCAGGGCATGATGAAGCCTGTTTCATCTGGGTGTGTTTTCTTATTTCAAGCAGTTCTCCAGATAATTTTCTGGGTAAAAGATGAGTGTTATTTGTGTAGAGGTTGTAGTGTGAATTATTTGTTTTTTTAATTTCTGGGTTTATCTGGAAAAAAAAATTCCATTTGCGTTTAGCTTGAGATATGATCTCTCCAAAAGGAGGGCCAAGCAGGGTATGCTATGAATTACATATTTCCATAAAGTTTTTGTCTTGGGTTAGACAAGGGCTAAATATGCTTCAAGTTGCTCGAAGAGCGCTTACCTTTGGACTGGGAAAGTACAAATCTGTGGTGACGGGTCTGAAATTTGCAAAACTCTGTGAAAGGTCCTAGAATAGATATGTAAGAACAAAGAATGGGAATGACATATATTGACCCTAGATTTTGCTGGGGAAGACGTCTGTCTAGATATTGTCAGTCAGTGTAGATTTAATTCCTGTTAATCAAGGTACAAAACACTGCTTAGAGGAAATAAACCTGAAGTCTTTAATCATCAGAGAAAAAGCTCTTCCTCAAATGAACAATTTAAAACACCTAACAAAATAGTGTCTAATGCTCAAATGGCCTACAGGCTTTATCTTCAGTTTAGATGACGTAGAAGTTTCAAGAGAGGTTGCAGAACTTTCTGTTGTATTATGCTATCCGCTACCATAAATTCTGGAATGCTATACAGGGGTGTGATGAAATTAACCCCAGTTGAAGTTCACTAAAATGCTTAGTAATTACTTTTATCTGTTCACTTCTTTCTCCAGTCTCTTCCCTAGCTTTATTTTTACTTTTAAACTTACGTGACTTACCTAAGTTCAACAAGCTTTTTCTTCTTCTAAATTCCAGTTTTAATTCTGGTGTTCCTCTAGTTTGCTTTATTAGCTTTTTGGCCACTAGTTTGCTTTTCCCTGGTTCAATGTTATTTCCCATTCCTTATTTTCCATGATCTGAATTTTATTAGAAGATTATTGTGCCCTCATTAGACCCTAGGTTCTTCTCATGAGTGATTTCCCATTGGCTGTTATGGTGTTTACTGGGTTGATGGCTTTTAAAAGGCTCTAGATTTCAGTAATGTCCAGAGACTTCTTTGAGGTAGAGGTGCTACAAACTATTTTGCCTTTCCCTTCCTCTCACCCAAAGCTAATAGTGAAGTGGGTAAAATGTGAAAGTGGGACTGTAAGCAACAAAACCTCCCCAAGGAGTTTGCAGAATTCCAGAAAAAAAGTAGGATCTTTATAGTGGAAAACTATTAGAGATTTGGATTATTCCCCTAATCTGAATCTTTTGGAGACGGGATGGCTTGAAGGATGGAATGTAGCAGATACAATATTTCATGTGTCACATGTTTCTCAAGTGCAATCCTGACAATAGCGTGCTTAATCTGCTTCACAGTTTGTAATGTTAAATTAACCAACCAACACCGGTTTTACAATTTGTGTACATGGTTCATGTTGGTTGGAAAAGGAAGGACCAGGGATATAATAAAAGTTCATGCTACTCTGCGTTTTTGCTCTATGAGTTGCCCTTCAGCTGTAGGGTTACTTCCATTAATGTGGAGAAATCTGATGGTATCTTTTTGTGCTCTGCTGTTGGACCTTTTAGTCATGTTTGTTCTCATATTTTTGCTGGTTTTCATTCTTTGGTTTTGCATCCTCCCCCGCTTTCCTTCCTGCTGTTGTTTTCCTAGCTGTAAAATATGTAATGATTCTTAAAGTTCAGGGCAACTTTGATTGACATAGTTAATGCAGAGTGCTAACAAAGTTCAGAGAAGTTTGGAAATGGTAAAGAAAAGACTGTGTGGGTTAACAGTTTTCTGTTACAGCATTCCCACTGAGAAAATAATTTAAAAGACATGCTATTAACTCTTTTTAGATATTAGAAGTAATCAGGTGTTTTGGAACATCTCTGGTGTTGGAAGTATGGGGGAGGAGGGGTATTCTGCACCAGTTTCTTCTTCCCTTCGTCTGTATGAAGGTAGTGTAATGACAGCTCTTACTTCTGGGTTTGTGGTCAGTGGGAGAAGATGGTAATGTGCCCTTCACCTAGAAGCCCTCAAAGTACAGTTATCATTCAGTGTTTTTGATTATTATTTCAGTGTTTATTACTTCATGTTTGTGCTTTTTAAAGTATGAGTGAGAATAACATGGACTTTGAGAAATAACGCTGATTATTTAAAGAATCACTCATGATAAAATATCTCTTTCTGGGAATTTGTGTTCCAGTAGATTAGCATTATTGATCATTCTCTCCTCACGTACTCTACAGATGATTTTAGAAATCTGAAGCTATTATTCTTTTCTTGTCTAATGTAATTACCAGTACAAGGAATAATCTAATTAGAAGACAACAAGGATGCATTCTAATTGTTCTAATAAATTATGTTAATGCCTTATGCTTGCAGTCAGGTTTAGTAAGAAATCATTTGACAAAGTGACAGCTGGTCCTATAGTGCTAGCAAATATAACTTCAGTTTTCTCTGACTGAAGCTTGCTGGTAGTAGACTTGAAACCCTGTGTTAGAGGGTTTGGGCTCTTCAGGTGCATTGCAGATTCTTAAAAATCTTTTCCCATCTAATATTGGTAGTGCCAGTAAACTGCTCTGTGTTTAGTTGTCGGGGAAATCAGGCGACTTGCTAACTTACCCTATGCAGTTCTTAAATAGTGCAGTAGGACAAGAAACAGTCAGTCAAACATCAGACCACTTCTGAAGAATTTAGTACTAAAATATTTAATGCTAGCCTAGTCTATCCATTGAGTCTTTTCTAAGATATGTAACTGTTCCTGGGACAAAGTGCGCTTGGATAGCATGCAGATGTTTAGTGTCTGTTTAGCTGTTTCTCATCCTTTTCAAGGATTAGAGCCATTCTAGTCTGCTCTGCAGGACTGTAGAGTTGAATCTCTGTAATAACCACATGCATGCTTCTCATGCCTATGGAAAACTGTCAGTGGCCCCCCATCTGCCTAATGATTGGGATGCCATTACTGAACACATGAATGCACATTACCATGCAAGGGTCACAAAGTGCCTACAGACCTTCCAGGCTGTAGGTAATTAACCCAGGACTGAGTTCTTTGCTTAAAATCAGTAAGATCATGCTTATGGCAACATGAGAATGACCAATATACATTTAAACCACGTGAAACAGAGCAATTGATAGTGGGGATGGGGTTGGGGAAAGAAGATGTCAAATGGATTTTAAGTATATTCTACTCAACTCTTCATATTAGAAATTTCTCTCTCCTGCATACCATCCTTTCATCTGTCCAACGATGTTTTCAATTTATTTCCTTTTGCTGGCAAAATATTTCTAGCCACTTAAATCTAATAGGTGATCTCTCTTTCTCCAGAAAAAGATGGAGTACTCAGTTCTCACTGAACTGATCTTTGCATTCACTCTTAATTAGATGAAGTACCGAAGGTGGCACTACTTTTTTGTAGTATTATTATGTCTCCAGGTCAGAGATGAGTACCTACGTGATCTATGATTAGTAGCATTAATGGACTATTTTTCTTCTAATTGTTGGCAACAAAGGGTAACAAGAATTCAGACTATTAATAAGTGCTTTATGATATAATTTAGAAACCTTTTCCCTAGACTTTACTTCTGTTCTTCTATTATTATTTTTTTAAATGGAAGACAAGGTACAGGTACAATTATTTCAGCCGTGCCTGAGCTGCTTATGCTTAGTAAATATGCAATAAATAGAGTTAGGTGCTGCCAACCTGAGAAGATCTAGATTTCCTTTACTGGGTTTGTGTGAAATTGAGGGAGACAGAGAAGGGATTGGCAAGGGTGATCAGCAGACAGAATACAAGGAGACTTTAAGACTGCTTAACTTCTCTCTAAACACTCTGTGTTCAAACTTTGACTTTACAGTTGGAAGGCCTGCCCTGACTAATGAACCAAATTTATTTAAACAGACTTTTAGTTAGAATGATGGTAAGGTGGTGAAAGTTTAAATGGCAGTGAGTCAAAGCAGAAACTGTAGTTATCCTACACCAAATTAATTTCAGGCATTAGCTATGAGACACTGTTAGATATAGGAGGGATGTAAAAGGGATGCAATTTAAATATTTAAGTAAAAACAATATTGGTAAAAGATACATCCATCCTTGTGACGGCTAGATGAAATTGCACTGGGTTACTGCCTGTCTCTGTAAGCTGTGTGGCATCCTGCTATTAAGTAGTCTTTCTAACTGTGTGTATGAAGAAATACCTTGCCCTTCATTTGCTTAATCTAAAATTCAAATGCTCATTGCCATGTGCAACTGCATTAGAAGTACTTAGACAAATTAGATGATTCAGTATGGTAGCTTTGAAGAATACAATTTCCATGTAGGGAGTCATTTTTATCATCTGGAAAAAAGACAAAACATGAATTTTACATTGGCTGCTTTTTTGGTAACATTGATGTTTCATGGTGTTTGCTTTATTGTTAATCCAAACCCAAGGCATGGACCGTTATTTAGCTCATAAATGCTTAACTAACGTTACAGGTTTTTAATGCATATACAAATATTAATCTGTCTACTCTGTTCTGAACTTCTCCTTTACGTACAGGTTACTGTGAGCTCTGCTGGAGCAATTCTTGTATTGATGCAATTTTGATCCATGATTTTATTTGTGATTTGTACCTAACTGCCTCTGTAGTGCTATTATGGTTTGTAACATAATTATGCATGTACAGCATTTTAAAATATATACGTGGTGCATATGGTACCTGGAAGATACCTGTGGTGTATTTAGTTTGTCAGTAACTTTTTTGTTGTCGGCTTCTGTTGCTGTGAATATTTATAAAAAAGAATAATTTATTCCTTGAAAAATTTTAGTCTATTTCCAGTAATGAAGCAGGCTTTTGATAACCTTTAGTAATATTTGTTCTGAAATATTGAAAATTCACAAACTGAAGAAGAAAATGTTATCTAGGCTGCATATTCACCTATCAATAACTAGTATTGACTAGTCAAGTTGGGTGAAGTTGCTTTTAGGATTGAAGCAAATTCTGTGTATGACTGCCAGCAGGTCACTGTCTTAGGCTCCTTGGGTGGATGAATATAAGCTGTAACAATGGTTCTGAAGGAAAGCTGCGGAGAGCTGCTGGTAAAAGTACTTTCCCCTTTGTTCGTATTTTCTACCTAACCTTGAGAACCTCAGATGTCGTACTTTTATTGCATTCCTTTTGGACAAATTTGGGCTGCTTTGAAGTTAACAGAAGCTTTGCCACTGATTCTAGGAGATCTGCAATTCGTTGCTATGTATGGTTTAGTTCATTAATTCAGATTGCAGAACACTAGGTTTTCTGCTTTTATTTTTGTTTTTTTTTCAATTATAAGGGAAATTAGGAAAAAATAGTTAAACTAATTCTGCATAAAGCAGCTATCAATCTGAAGTTTTTTGCAGGCGTGCAGGGAGGTGATCAGTGCTACAACATGCTGCCAAGAACCTGTTGTAAATCCTTTATAGGCTCTTAGAAAGCTAGAGAGTAATTAACCTTTACTTAAAATTATTCTGTTAACCAGAGAAGAAACCTCCCCAGATATGCATGAAAAATAGAGTGGACGTTTCTAGATGCTTCTTTCCTGAACATTTTATGGCTTATTCCCAAGTGAAATTAAAAATGGTCAGGGCAGCAGCAGCCTGCTCTGGGAGGGAATTGGCTGATCAGAGACCTTGGGGTTTCTGTGCAGCCTTAGATTTTACATACAGGCCAAAAGTGTGTTAGCTACTTTATAATGTGAAATCTTTGGTGTAGCAAAGACATGCTCTTAGCTAAAGAAAGGTTTATCCAGGAAAAAAAACGCATGAAAGTCAAGTGAAATCTTTGGTGTAGCCAAGACATGCTCTTAGCTAAAGAAAGGCTTATCCAGGAAAAAAAACGCATGAAAGTCAAAATTTATTAGGTAGTTCCAGGAACTGGGTTAGAGTAGTGGATGTGGGATCTCGTGCTGACATAAGCTATATGTCTGTGACGTTATTAACTGGACACTTCAGTTGTAGCCTTTGGGCAAATATTTGTTGAAACATAAAGGTTTTGTTGGGCTTAGCCTGATTCCTTTTAGCTGATTCTAACTTCAGTTTCTCTTCCAGTGAATGCAAGTCATCAGCACGTTCAGGTGTTTTTAATACGTGGCTCTGGACTTACTGGAAACCATCATAAGTATAGGAGAAAGTGACTCATTGAAGTTTTTGCCTTATTTGCCCAGGGTTCTGAGCATTAGTCTTGTTTAAAATTCATATTTCTTTCTACTAGCTGAGGTATAGTAGATACTTATTTATCTTACTGAGCTAAACTTAGCAGGATTCCTGGGAGTTATGGGTTCAAAGTTCAGCCTACAAAGTTATGGGTGGGAAGCCGTTTCCTGCATTGACTGCATATGCTTAGAGATGTATTGTGTGGGGGTTTTTTTTGGTGTTTGGTTTTTTTTTGTGTGGTGGTGCTTTTTGTCTTTTCCTAAAAAAGGTGTATAAAGATGGTGAGAGAATAGATAGAGGAACTATTTTAAAGAGGGTGAATGGAATTCCAGGCCTTTTCACATGAGAAGCAAGGCATGCCCCTGAAGGTGGGCATCTTAGGGTGATGAATCTTTTCATGTTTTTTATTTTTCTTTGGTTTACTATGTTCCCTGGCTATTGGGCTTGCAGCAAATCTGGGGATACGAGTATGTATGTCTCATTTAGTTATTTGTCTGCTTCTTGGAGAAAATGTTCTTCGCCAAGAACAGTCTCCTTGTAAATGCTGCAGTTTGATATCCTGCCTATTAGGAAAATAATGGTCTGGGAAATGCAAGCTAAGTCCTGCTTTACTATGAACGAGGAAAGCTGATTGTTTTCACAGGCCATGCTTTCATCATTCTCACAAATGAATACTGTAAATTCAGTGGGCTTTTCTGTGTTGTTGGCTTTTCTTTACAGAAATTTCTGAAATGCAAGAATTTTAGAAGAAAATGTAAAATAGCTGTGCCATGATCAAGGCAAGAATCAGATCAGTTCACCAACCTTCTCATTTGTGGTGACAGTTTTTACAAATTTGCTGCATTCTTGTTCAGTATTCATGCACTGTTCAGCACAAGCTGAAATGCACTGTTGAATATTGCAACAACTCCCAAATTTGTCTTCAACAATTTTCAAGAGATCTTTATCTTTTGGGGAAAAAAGGTAATACTGGAGAAACTGTTAAGGCAGAAAACATTTTTTGCTTTTATCCTGCAGACCTCTCTAAGTCTTAGGTGTAAAGGTTCTGGACACAGACCGTCTTCGAAGACTGAAGTGTTTTGATATTCCCATCCTTTTGACATTCCCTAAACACTCAGTTCCAAAAGTTTTTGTATTTTCTTCAAGAATCAGAATTTTAGGATGGTTTCATAGTGACCATATAGTCATTGTGTTATAAAAGACCTATCCTGAAGCGTGACAATAAACTATTATGAGGTTGTTCCAAATGGTTTTGAAATTTCTGTATCTCCCAGCTTTCCTAAATTTTACCCAGATGTCTGATAAACACAACATTTCAAGCAGTATACTAGCCTTGGCAGACACTAAATTCAGCAGAATGTAAATTACGTTCAGTGGAATTTATGCAGTTTATATATCCTCTTGGCATTTTTCTCCTTCTGTAGACTCGGCACACTTTGTTACCCCAGTGAGTCCCTTTTACTAGCAGGCTGGAATTCAACTGCATGAGATACTGTTTAAAATATCTCAAGCAGCTTGCTAGAAACTTCTGATATTACAAAAATTAGTTGCTACTTTATTTCTTTATGATTTTCTCACTTGATTGTGTATTATAGTTGTTTTTTTAATGTCACTGAACTGTGGCAGTAGCTGTTAAATAAAATATCCATCCTAAAGCCTGCTGTAGCAGAAGCTTCTCTTAAATGACTTTTATTAGCAGCTGCCACTTCAAGGCTTGTGCATAAGAATTTTATAAAATTAAGAATTTCAGTTTTTAAACAACTATTCTGTGTTTTCAACTTGGTCTAAGCTCATCTCACTCCCACACAATGGTAGAACTTTACAAATATTTGAATTTCTCAATGTATTTTTCACATGTTAGATATCACAGGTTTGACAAGCCACATTCTCATAAATTGAATTACTGTGGCACTGAGTAATTAAGCTGCAAACCAGGACCCACTTTGAGAGCTGCCCTACAGACCTACAGGGAAAAAGCTCTCTGATCCTGAGAGCTTAAGGCCTCTAAGTGGAAGGCTGAAAACAATCAGTACGGACAAATAGGTGGGAGTATGGAAGTACAGAAATAAGGTGTTGGTCAGCATGCTGGGCAGTAGTCTTAAATGCCCAAACCCTTACCTGTTGCTAAGCTTTTTGTACATATAACATATAGGTAAAGTGAACTTACAAGAAACTGAAGAGGATTTTTTTTTTTTAAAAGCTATTAAGCAGCTCTCATCCCTGAATTGCACTGTATTGCTTGGATACTCTGCAGCTAATTCTCTCCTTTTAATGACTTGTGGACATCACCTGAACAGAAGTGAAGGTTAAATCCTGTCTGACTAGCTTAACTAATACAGACCCATTAGCTGTCACAGGTGTCTATGATTAGCCTTTGGTTTAGCAATTACAGAAAAATGTTAAATACTCCCATTTGACTTTACAGAGTAAATGCAATTTCAAGTGTTGTCTGTTTGCTACTGCTTCATTAGCAGAATCTAGTTTTGCATATCTTCATAAAAAAGCAAACTCTGTGACTAACAGAATAAGTAAAGCATACAGTAAAACTGTCTCTGTAAGTGCTCTTTGGATTTCGATTTTTTCAGAGCAAGCTACAATTGTCAGCCTTTTCTCAGGAATGAAATACTGAAAGATCTCTGGCTAAATTTAAACCTTCTAGCTGACATATTTGCTGTGCATATAGGTGGTGGACTGAATAAATGTCCTAGATGGGTTTTGAGAAGTTGTTTGCTCCCTCCTCACAGGTAGGAATGTCTGACTGGCGTGTGGGGAGAAGGTTATGTTGTAGGTACTGGCAGTATTTTGGTTGAGATTTTTGGTGCAACATGTAGTATTAAATTAGTGACAAGTCAAAAGACTGGAATTCATTATGAAATACTTCATAAATCAGTAAAAAAAAAAAATTCTTCTATGGCAGGTAGCATGACAGGGTTTCAGAGTAGCTTTTAGCCTGTAGGCTCTTGTCTCATACTTCTGTACATGTTTCTCAGTGTTGTGGAGCTGTATTCATTCTTGCTGGGATTTAATAAAATAGGATGCACCAATGGCAGTATTAATGAAAATCTTTCTGCATTGAAATTCAGATATCCCAGATATGGAATATATCTTACTATAAATCATTGACAAGAGTATAAATCTTAATGTTATGGATGTGTCCAAGGATGAAAATACAGACGTTAATTTTAAAAATCTACAACACTTCGAACAAACAAATCCTTCTTGCTACTCTTTTTTTTTTTAAATGATGGAATATGATTAGTCCCATTATGTGGACATGCTTACGTAACAGCTTATAAATATATATGAAACTCTTCCTAGAGAAGATACAGTCTTTATTCCAGTGATGTTAGTAATTTGCTGAGGTGACAAATTTAGGAAGAAAACCCCATATACCCTGATAAATGAATGTCTCCTTCTCTCTTCAACATTTCAAATGCCAAATCCATCTAAAAACTTCCTGATAGATATATAAAATTTGTACTTTCTGTTTTGATTTTTCTGTACTTTTTCTTTGAGCCATCTTCATCCTCGAAGGGACATGGTAATTAATGATAATTACTAATTTATTGCTTTAGGTTGTAATGAAAAACCCACCAAAATAATAAAGTTTCTTGTTTAAAAGACTGTCCTGGGTTCTGCTCTGTAAACCTGAGCCTATACCTTTGGGTTTTAAATCCTGTGTTTATTATTCCAAAGAATCAAAATGGTGGGCAAATTAATGAAACTGAGAACCGATGGAGTTTTAATATAATGAGTTGAAATCCTGCCTGTAATCTTTGACAGTTATTTTTAAGTATCTTTCATGCATCTATCAGCTTTAGTCTTAAATAATGATTCTGAGACATACGCTGAGGAACGAATGTGTGTGATGTCAAGGAAGGTCAAATAACTGAAATATTAGTATGGTTCTAAAACATACCTGAAATATGTTCAAGTATAAAGCTTCTTAATTCGTGGATGGCTAGGCTTTTTGTTAATGTTTGTCTCTGTCAGTCTCTTCAAAGTGTTGGCTTGAAAACTAGTGTTTGTACACACTATATAGATATGTGTGTATATATATCATATCTAAGTTGGCCTCTAAAGTTGCCTTTATGCTGTCAAGTTGCCTAGCTGGAAAAATATGGGGATGCTTTTTTGCAGGATAAAGAATAGAAGGTTTTTAATGGGATTAATAAGGGAAACAAAATATTTTACTGTTTCCTTTTATGTGATGAGGATGATTTTTTTTTACTAAGATTTCTTTTAACAGCTTGGATTCTATAATTATAATGGCTTTTGAAAGAGCAGTATTAAATCAGCTAACCATGAATGGAAAAGGAGGAAAAAAAAAAAAAAAGGCAAACTGTTCATTCCTGGAACACCACTGAAAGCAGCCATGGATGTTTCATAGTATAAGTGAAGTTGATCGGAATGCTTGTGGCAGTGCACTTCATCCTTCCATGTTCTATCAGCTGAAGGCTGTAAGTTTTGTAACAAAGGTAGGCTTTGGTATCACTTGAAACAATAAAGAATGTGCACAGTAATCTCTCCAGAGGCCTGGCACCCTGTAAAATGATCCCCTTCTGTTTGAATGGCTTTATTAGATGTCTCCTTCTAGTTGAGAAAAAGAGAAGCGGTGTTTATCTTCCTTCCTTTGTTCTTGGCAATGGGGAATACTAAAAGCTATGTGTGACTCGGCGTTGGTCCCTAGTGTTGGGCCATGGAGACTCTTCAGGGCAGGGCATATGGATTATTCTGTGTTCATAGAATATTTAGGACAGGAGGATCCATTCATGCTTGATCCTTAGCCACTAACACAAAAAACTGCTTAAATTACCAAAAACTAAAAGTAGGAGTCAAAAACAAGCAAACAGTTGCTCTAGCTGTTAATGCTGTCAAAGGTAATGTTAAAGATGTATTCCTGAAGAAACCTCTCAGTCTCAAGGAGTCTGCCCCAGTGTTTTGACCTTCCTTTGAGGTTTGCTACTGGAACGATTGGTTGTTACTGCTTCTCTCCAGACTTGGTTTCCCAGAATTGTTAGTTATTAAAATTCAATTATCCATGAATTAGTTTATTCTTATTGTTCCTTGGAGGTACTTCTATTATCTTCTATGTCTCAGGAAGATTTTTTTAGTGCAGATCCTGGTTTAGATGTGGTGCTCAGAAACTGCTGAAACTTGTCAGCTGAATATGTTGCTCTGGCAGTGTTCCCAGTAGCTGAAATTAGGGCAGTCCCAAGTGGTCTTTTTAGGGCATTTTCGGTTAGGTCTCCAAACCCAAACTCTGGGCGTCAGCCCTGCCATCTGCCAGTTCTAATCCAGGTCACTAGTACTAAAGTGAACATCCTAGGATGGTCGTTAGCAGTCAAGGGTACTTTTTAAGGAGTCCTTATGTTTTAAAATACTTTGTCCCTACCAACCAGAATTTGTACTTTCTTCAAGCCTTTCTTTCCCATATTGTTAACCTTTCATAATACCTAGTGCTGTGCACGTTGTTGTTAACATTTTATTTACATTTGAGAAAGCTGTTTTGGAAGAATACAAAACAAAGTATGAATTCCTCCATTCTTCTGATTCAACAGTGGTCGATCCTAAACACTGGAATTACATTTCTGGAACAAATTATTTCCTCTTTATAGATTCTTATGTTACTTTTATGAAACCCAAAGGGTTTTATTGGATGACAGTAAATCATATTGATGGCAACAAAACAATAGACAAGTTACTGATGAGGAAATGACTGTCTCACAAAATGTGCACCTGGATAGAGAGATTTAATAGAATCAGTGAAACTACTACTGAGAGCACTTTCCACTGTTAAACACTCTGTAGACTGACAAAATGCCACATTAGGTTAATTCTGTTCATGGTGACTTTGTACTTAGAGAAATCTTCATGTCACTAATTTGCAGTAACAGTGTGGATTGTTGCATATACTTGTCTCTTAAACATTGGCATATTTCTTACTCCAGGCTCATATTTCCTAATAACTCATTATCAAATCACATTTGGAAAAGGGACTGCTGAATTACTTAGCTTGAATGCAGTCATAGGTTTAGCCTTACTCATGACCTTCACCAAATAATAAGAGGCAGCTGCATACATCTAGTGCATGACAGGAATGTTTAATCTCCATTCTCCTATAATACACTAGTGTAATTGAGAGTGAAATGCATAGGGTCATATTGTCCCTTCCTTGCACACCACAAAATCACTCTAATCATCCTTTGCACTGAGCTATGTGGTACGGATTTTTTTCTTATCTTTGGAGCTAAAATACTTGTGTATTTAAAACAGGTCCTAACAAGGAGCTCCTAACAGCGTACAAAAATGAGAAATACTATTGCTTTTCTGTTCTCTTCAGACAATGCATTGTTTTACTGTACAGTAGTGGGAAGTTAATGTCACTTCCTGTAACCCTTTTAGAAGATCGATTAGCTCTAGCTGTGCTATCTGTAAGGATAGAGTTGTGACTTGTTCTAAAGAGCAGATATAATTAAAACTCAGAATGCATAATCTTTGGGCTGAGGCTTAAAAGAAAATCTGAATGAAAAGACATAATGTTGAAGCTTCTCACCAAAGAAACATTAGGTTTGTCAAGGTTTTGCTTTACCGCAAAATTTGTGTTTAGTGGTTATCCTAAAATACATGGTGTTGATGGTAATGCTTTCCAATTATGATACTATTTACTAATTAGACATTTTGGCAGCTGATACTTTAACAGGTAGCTGATAATTGATGCTCTAAATGTTAACGATTATTAAAATTCTTTGTTTTGATGGTTTTGTGGCAGAAATATGTACTGTAAAGCAATGTACACTTTTGTAACTATACGCAAAAAAAAAAAAGAGTCAAATAGAAATTGAGTCCCCCCAAACTGAACTGTTCTATTCTGAGAAGCTCAGTAAGATTCCCATGGAGAATACTCCTCTTCCCATGCAACGAGCACTCATGGATGAATTTCTTCATTGAACAATTTTTTGACCCTTTCTGTTAAAGACCTCTAAGTTGTGTTTTCTTTTTTCAGGTAAAGATTGGGTAATACATAGAAGAGGCCTCCTGCAACCTCCTAGTGTAAGTGTGTATTTCTCATATGAACATACTGTTCTGTTCACTGAGACATGGAACCCATCAGTGATTTCTTCACATGGTCCTGACAGCAATGAACAAAGAAATGAATAACAAAATCCAAATCGCTAATGTATTGTCACGAGGGGGGCGTATGCAACACATATCCATTTCAGTACCCACTTAAACAGTGTTTTGAAACACCTTGGGGGGAAAAAACTACCCCAAACCAGATAAATCATGTAACAGGAACCTCTATGAGTCCCTAAATCTACATGCCTCATTTTTGAACTGGGAGCAGAGTCTTGTGCATCAGAATGTGTTAGAAAGAAACAGAAGGATTACAATAAATCCAGTAATGCAAAACAGCTTTAGGTACTCAAGACACAGGCTGTATATAAGGCTCTTTGTTTGAATAAGAGATTAGGCTGGAGAGTCCAAACCCCAGTAGAGAGAGCTGGGGTGGGGGTTATTTTGCGATCTGTGATAGAGCTTATTCCTCTGTATCTCTTGCAAAAATGTTTTAATCTGATTACAACAGCAGATTTTATGAAGCCAAGAAGCTTGGCATTGGTAAACAGAGTACCCAGCTGTACACCCTAACCTCTGAAGAGAGATTGACTTTCTGCTGAAATCTGTTGTGAGGTACACTCAAATACAAATCTTCTCCTGCTCTCTTCTGCTTCCCTGCCTGTAGCCTTTTGTATCATGTAATTCTTCACGAAGCTAATGTTATTTAATGGGGAGCTGAATTGTACAGCTGGTGTGCCTATATGTATTCTAAAATTAAAGTTTAGTCAAGCCGGAGTATCTCCAGACATTGAAGCCTTCAGTCTTTTCCATTCAAATGCATGTGGCAATAATGGGACCCCAAATGGTCACGCTAGTGAGCTGGTAACTTAATAGTAATTCCCTGAAGAAATTAGGTAGTGGAATCAAGACCTTTCAATACTGAAATACTAGTTTTGCAGGGAGGAAAAATCTCACTGGTTTTAAAGCTAAAAGAAAAATCTTAATATAAAACTACCTTCACTTCTTACAAGGAACCACCATGATACTTCTGATTGGGAAGCAAAGAAGATTCGTACGTTTGGGTTTCATTGGTCTTGTTCTGGTGCCCCTCTTTGATAGGATTGTGGATTTGTTTTGGTAAATTGCAGTGGACTACAATGGAAATGATCCAAGAAAGCATGAGATAGAGTATGTGGCTGGCGGTACAATGTGTTGAAGCATCAAAGCCTTGGGTATATCATCAATTAATCATCTATGATCTCAGATATTGGGGGTGGGGGCGTGTCGCGCATAAGTGGTTTAGAGGCCACTTAAAGAATCA
>NW_009214857.1:0-297 GCF_000690835.1 Fulmarus glacialis
GGCTGGTTCTGCTGATAAACGTCCGGTCGTTCCCAGGGCCGTTAATCTTCGGCCTTGGGAGTCCTGCTCCTGCAAGGCGTAAGCGAGGTCAAAGATCGTTTAGTTAAAGGAAAACCTGAAAACCATTCTTAGCAAAGCCAGGCGAGCAGCAAGGGGAGTTGTTGACAATCTCAAACCAGAATTTTGTGCCTTCTCTGTCCTCCCCCGAGGCATGTCGTCCTCAGACGTGGGGGCAGTTGGTTGGGCAAACAGCCCGGTGTGCTGCTGATGCTGGCAGCCCGCAGAGGCAGCCCGCCA
>NW_009214857.1:358-7737 GCF_000690835.1 Fulmarus glacialis
GGCTGGGGCTCAGGGAAGTGGCTGCAGGGCTGTACAGGAGTTGGCACGTTAACCTGGGCCTCCAGGCCAAATGCCGTTTTGGGGTGATGTCCTGCCCCTTGGGGCTCACCATGGACTTTCGCTGCCTCCTCCTCCTTGTCTCAGTGCAACACCGTATGAAGCTGCTTTGTTCTTCTGCCTGGGGACTACATGAGACAGGGCTGGACTCGTGGATCCGAGGTGTTGAGCAGCAAGATGGGGATTCCGTGAGCAGCACCCCTCTGCTGAGGTCTTTTCCCTTTGCGTGTAGAGCTTACTGAGCAGCTTCAGAGCTGCAGTGATGGGCTTGAAAGGCACCCTACGTTTTCCAGAGCCTTTGGGAACCCAGCGGGGTGTGCTGTCGGCAACAGGACATCAGATTTGCAAAGAGACAGTTTAGTTTGAAAATTCTTTAGACGGTGGGAAAATTGACATGCTGCAGCTAAATGGCCTCTGGATCTAATGACATTATTTGAAAACATTTTAAATGAACAAAAACATAAGGCGAAGGTGAACGTCCTCGGGAGATGGAATACTGTGCAGTATAACAAGTGCCATGGCCTCCACAAAACCCCTGAAAAATTACAGCACCCTTTCAGCTAATTCAGAAACCAGGGGAACTGGAGAATGATAAACTAATTGAAGATTTCTGAGGTCTCTATGGCAAGCTGTGCCCATGGGATAAACAAAAAAGCAGGCACTAATATACGGCCACAATTACTGAGCCTGGGCTGCAGCACAGTCCTCAGCAAGTATTTTCTGAGGTCCCACATGAGAGATACTAGGAGCAAGCCTTTCTGCAAAAGCCGTCAGTGAGTTTAGTGTATGTCTGCATTAATTAATGAAGTACTTCACAGAAGTACTGCACGAGCTTGAGGTCCAGTGGCAGCAAAGTCTTACAGACACACCATCAGCCAGAATTGGGAAACATGTCTTGCTTGGATCCTCCCTGTGTAATCCTTGTTCCTAATTCTGTGACTTGTGCAAATGAAGCTGATCTCTTGCCTTCAGCATTCCTGAGACCTTTTTCTCATCTGGAAGTTGTGAAATCATAGATGATTGGAAGATACTGTTCCAAGGTTCAGAGGTTAGCTAATCAGTGACATGTTTATTTAAACAATTATTGGAAACCATCACTTGGTGAACAAAAAGTAAAGGGAAGCAAAGCATTTGGGACATTCAGTTTCATTATTTGCTTACTGCAGCTGCTCCTTCTCAGTCTGCTGAAGCTTCCACTTAGAAGATAATATACAGGAGAAGAGTTCCCAGGCATCCCAAGGAGGAATGAACTCAAGTGCAGACACGCTGGCTTGGGCCACCCTCCATCTCTACCGGGTCAGTGTCAGAGCAGACCGGAGGGCCTGACCTGCTTCCCACAAACCCGGGCACTGAGGCTGCTGTGCCAGACGGAGAGGCGTCCCCGGACCTCAGCAGGGAGGACACGCTGCCAGGCCATGTGCCACGGCTGTGTGGGACCTGCGGGATGCTGTGCGGGGAGGGAGGTGGGTTGCTGGGCTCGCTGGCTGCAGGACCGGGGGTGTGGGGCCGAGCCAGGCTGTGGAGCATCCCCAGCGGGCTGCTCAGACACTGCTCTGCTGGCGTTTGTCTGCCCTTCCATGAAGGCAAACTCCCTTGCTGCCTTGGCAGGCATTACCTGAAAACTGTCTCGCTTACATCATAATGGGACTTGCAGAGTGCTAGTGGGTGTGAGAGTCCTGCCTCTCTGGGGCCAAAGCTGTAGGGGAAGAAGGGGATGTGCATGGGTGTCTTCTTTGCCCAGGTGCCAAAAAGAAACTGATGCCCATGTTCTCCCTCACTGAGCAGCACGGCTTTCACCCGTCACTCTGCGGTGAAGTCTGTGGGTCACAGGCTCACCGTCGGGGTGCTTCATGCCCTTGCTGCGGTTTGTACAGATTACTTCTTCTCGCTAAACCTCTTTTCTCTTGCGAGAGAATGACAGAGTTCCCAGCCCTGACAGAGTTCCCCCTGAGCAAAGCGAGAAAGCTGCGAACCCCGGGGATCTCTCAGCTCGCAGGCTCTCGGTCCTCACACAGCTTCACCCCAGTGCTCCCGGTGTCTGGCTGCCTTGGGGCTGGCACGTGAGGAAGAGGAGAGCCAAGGTCTCTCTGATGTCCGGGGCTCTCATAAGCCACAGCACCGCTCTGCCTGCTCCTTCTCACCACAGTACTACCAGCTGCTGAGCGAGACAGAGACGTGCCTGTGCCTAGTAAGGGATGGGGCACACCTCCAGAGAGCGAAGCTTTCGGGTAAAGCAGGGGAGTAAGGCCTGGGAGAAAAGATATCATTTTACTGGTTAAATCAGTCTTACGTTTTACCTCCAAAACTCTTGTTGTCTCAGTTGATGGGAGCTCTGTCAACAACTCTCAGTGTGGGTCTGAAATGATTACAAATGAGGAAAGAAATAAAAAATGTCTGCTGTTTCAAAACTTGCTTGTGAGGCCCTCTTGAGCACGTCTGCTGAGAGATGCATTCGGAGGCGACCCAGCCTGTATGGTCCTGCAGCGGAGCAGGCGTGGAGCGTGTTCTGCCATTCTGAACTGATGTGAGCCAAGATTTTATTAGGAATTGTTGGTGCACTTGTTGGCACATCTGCAAATGTACATGGAGCTGAGTGCCACGAATGCAAGAATGAGTTGACCCACCTCTCTTCAGGAAATGCTCTGTCTTCCTTAGTTTTTGGCATCATCCTGTTTAAAGCACTTTCTGGTTTTTTCTGAATGTTTTTCATTCTTGCTGAGAAAAGGATTATGAAATTTTACAGTGCAGTAATAAACTATTATTATTTATTAAATAAGAAGGCCCTGTAAAAAATAGAAGGAGAATTCAATCCAGATGCTATCTATTGCAAGGGCATTTGAAATTCCAGATGTTGGTAGTAAAATGTGGTCTCTAATTCATGCTCTTAGAGACAGAAAATGCTCCTGGCTGGGTAACCTGGCCCCGCTTAGTGCGGCTGTGTGTTTTTCCACAGGCTGGCCCATGTTTAGAAGCAACCGCAGCATCTAACTGTAGGGTTCAACTTTATCCCTTTGCTGAACATACTTTTGTGCATTTTTATGGCTAAGAGTGAGATTGTAAGCACATCAAATCAATGTTGTACTTCTTTTACGAAGGTAATAAACCAACAGCTTGCAGAACTGGGCAGATGCGTGCGCAGCAGAGCAAAGGGCTCGGAGCCCTCGGGTGCAGGCACGTGCACAGATGTCAGTGGCCAGTGCTGGAAGAAGAATAACAGCAGCATATTCAGGGCTCTTCTATCCCCCGCTGTTCCCTGCTTGTTTCCTTTGTGCGCCTCAAGCAAGCCTTTTCTCGAGGTGCCATTTCATGTTTGGTACTACCACTAGTGCTCTGGCAGCCCAGAGGAATGCTGATGCCTTTTCAGTCCCAGAGCAGCTGAAACATCTCTCCCCACATGGTGTGAGACGGCCTTCCCTGGCTCAAGGCCACAGACCATGGCTGCGAGAGGAAAATCATTTGATCATATTTACCTTCAGTGACGATTGCCTCTCAGCTCTGCAACTATTTGGAAAAGTTTGACCTAGCCCAGACTTTTGCCTGCAGCTTTATCTCTAGCTGTAGCTACTGTAAATCATCCCAAGGGTAAGGGCTGAACAGCCCCAGAAAGCACAGATTTGATAAAGGCAGGTGAAGGCAGGTACTGTGGTGCAGGTGGTTGCAGCGTGTGGCTGTTGTAGGCGGCTGGCTGATGAGAAAAGATTAGTGTGGAGCATCAGCAGTGCCAGATCAACAGGTCAGGGCATTTTGGTGATGTGGGGAAACAACAGGTAATAGGTCTCTCTGGGTGTGGAGGCTACGGAGATCCCAGACATCAGACTGGGACTAACCAGGACTAACTTTATTTCCTGTCAACACAGATGGTTTTTGTCCTTGCTATGTGTCCCCTAGTGCCACCCTGGAATGGAGACTGCAGCCATGCCATGATGTGCAGGGAACTGACATCCAGTTTCCCTGGACATCTTCTGGTTTTTCACACCTGCCAAAAACCGCTTTGTCTTCCCGCAGGGTTTATGTAAACTGGTTACAAATTTGGACACACGTAATAATGGTAAATCTCAGGTTACCTGAGTTCAGCTTTTGCCTGCAGGACCACAGCAACTCAGCTTGTATTCACTGTTTAAAAATACAACACAGCAGTGGGAGAAAGTGTGTTGCAACACAAGGTGAGAAGGTGCCGGGCTTTCTTACGTTCATCGGGAGGCAGTGCTGTAAATGGCCTTGAGCTATCGTCCTCATCCTTTCTAGGAGGATAAACCTCTGAACACCCCCAGCCAGGGGAGGAGGGAGCCGGAGGGGACTGTGCTTTGGCAGTTTGCAGTGCCAGGGTTTGGAGAGAAGAGCAGACAGTTTGGACTTTCTGTGGACATCCCCTTGGGAGCTTCATTTCCTTTAAACTCCCGAACATGCAGATGCTGTTTCTAAACTTCGTGATGGAAGTATCAGGGGCGCTGGATCCCTGAGCGCTTGCACATTGGGTGCATAATAGCTGTACAATTAGCAAGGTCTGGACCAGCCCTCCCAAGACCCATGGGAGTTTTTCTGGGAGGTCCTGGGACTCTGAGACCCCCCACCGGGGCGCTCCAAGCGAGACATATTGATCCCAGACCCGGTGGTGCGCGGATCCAATTGCAGCATGTCTCCCTTCCTGCTGGCAGCTCTCCGGGTACGGGACAGCGGCGGTTTGATTTCAGGGCAGAGTTCCTACCGAGATGGACTCCTCCGCACAGTAATTGGAAAATGCTAATGCCTAATGCCCACCCTCCGGGAATCCCTCTTCAAAGCCCTCGTGGGGCTGCGGCAGTGACTCCCCTGTGGAAGCTGCAGCTCCACAGGGGAATCACCCCCCTAAAGATCACACAGAGTGTCTTTTAAGTGGAAATGACTGTTTTTTCACAATTAGGTGGAGCAGAAATAATTAAGCAGGGCCACAGCCATTGTTATCTTGTACCTGATTGCCAGAGTTCAGTCTGGCGGGGATTACTTCATTGTGCTCTTCTGCTAGTTTTTCATTTTCTTTTGCTAAAAAGCTGATAATGTTTGCTCCTCCCATCAGAAGGGATATAGAAATCTGTTTTCGGAGGAGCTGCTCTTGTACCCCAACTCAGTCTGTGGAGTTTGTGGGCAAATAAATCCCAGGAGTGGCTACAAGGCTAAACGGAGAATATACGGAGTGGTGGCAGACTGGGCCTGTGGGTGTCTGGGTGCTTATGGAAAGGAAGCAGCACAACACCATTTTAAAGATACCTTTTTCTGTTTGCGTTTAACCTTTGTCTTTTTGCTCTTGAAGTGGAAACTGCTCTAATTCATCTGGGAGGCTGGGAAGGCTACTGGGAGGGGATGCATCCAGCAAGGGTAGATATCGCCATCCCTCTCTGGTCATATGCTGAGCACGGCTTGAGAGAGCTGGGGGGCCCAGCCTGGGAGTTTCTAAGACTTCCATGAACTCTACGTTTTTAGCATTTGCAATTTCCCTTTGCACATTTGGCGAGCCAGGCTGCTTCATTCACACCACACCAGAGTCTGGTGCAGCATTGTCCTTCCTCTGCAAGAGGACTTTTGATGGCCAAGATGAATTCAATGCCAGTGGAGCAGCAGGAAACATTAACCCTTAATCCTCGGCTAGGGTGGCCACCGAGCAGTAAGAGGACCCTAGTTGGGGTGGCAGGACTCCCCGTTGCCAGGGAGGGGTCTGCAGCTTCCCCCTTGGCTGTCCATGTGTGAAGACTGGGACAGCCCGGGCTGCATGGTCTCAGGCTCAGGGACACTTTTTCCAGACCTGCTGCCCCACCAGTGTCCAGCACCAGCTGCCTCAGAGAGAGGCAAGGTGCAGCTAGTGATGGACTACCCCCTATTGTAAGCAAGGAAGAAGAACCCAGGCTTGTCCTTCTAGCAAATCAGTTCTGGGTTTGGATTTCTCTCCACTGTTGCAAATCGATTTCAGCCTTCCCCAGGGAGAAGGGATGGATTCTGTTATGCCTGGCTAAGAGTTGGCACAAGGGCTTGCAGGTGTCAGGATAGCATGGCTGATTTGGATTTGTGAGGCTACAAGTTACCCCTCTCCCACGGTCTGTAAGTATTTACAGAGAGAGCAAGTTTCTGATAAAAACAGACAAAAATGTATATATACTGAGGGCAGCTGGAAGCAGAAGGGAGATGAACACAGGCTTTAATGGAAGGGTGATTAAATGTCGAAAGAGCCTGCTGGTGGCCAGCAAGCATTCTCCATCACCCCTTGTCTCCCTATTTCGAGGCTGAGAGGCCATAAGTGGTGGGTCGGTGCGGGAGCCCTGCACGGGCTCTCTGATCTGCAAGGGTTCAACATCCTTACATCCTGTCCCGTGCTGAGACTGATGAATCATTTGTTGTCCCCTGCACCACAATTCAACAGGGAAGAAATAAACACAAGAATGATTTATTTAGCTTAGTTTTTACAGAATATAATAAGCAGCCTCCATGTCATGCTCTGGACAAAAGCAGCAATTTTGCAATAATATAATATGATAAACAGTGCTGTCGCTGTCCCCAAACACATGCTCCAGGGACACGTGCGCCAGCCGGCTCCCTGGAAGGTCTCCCGAGCCTGTGCCCAGGCTGGCGGAGGCTGGGATTCGCTGCAAACCAGGGAGGGGACACCTCCGAAGGATGCCCTGGTTGCTCAGGCATCACCTCTAGGAAAGGTTCTTGCCATCCTCAAAGGTTGCCAGAAGTCGGCTGGCCATGGCCATGGCCAGCTGGGCCCTGCGAGGCTTTTGGCAGCCAGAGCCAGGCTCAAGCCTGCAGCCTGGCTACGGACCCTTGCTGCCCTCCCTGCCTGCCTGCCTCCGGACACCCCGGTGGGAGATGGAGCCAGGCTGCCCGCGCGTCCCCTGCTCCCTGGCTTTGAGAGGAGCTGGGCACCCCAGCCTCCTCTTGTCCAGCCACTCTTTCAGTGCTAAGCAGTTTGCAGATGTGATAATGACACTCCTAATTTGCTTAGGGAAGAGATAAAGAGGGGAAAAAAAGACAATAAAGAAACCAGGTTAAGTGGTGAGCTGCTGTAGGAACCTCGATATTGGCTGCTGCTGATCTTGCCTCACCTTTCTGCCCCCCACCCCCTCCCACAGGAACAGCCTGAACTAATTACCCCTCTAGCACTCCATAATGAAGGCTAATAAACACCTAATGGGTTTGCTTGAACAAACAACCTCCACACAGGCCATAGGAAACCCCCAGTCCCATGGCGTGGTGTGGGGGAAGACCAGGGAGCGCAGGGCTGGGGCTGCCCCCGGCTCTCCCCTCCCGCACACCGGAGCCGGAGATCCCCCAGCCCGGACCCGCTGCGC
>NW_009214858.1:0-8093 GCF_000690835.1 Fulmarus glacialis
CTTATGAGGAGCAGCTGAGGGAACTGGGAGTGTTTAGCCTAGAGAAAAGGAGCCTCAAGGGAGACCTTATCGCTCACAACAACTACCTGAAAGGAGATTGTAGCGAGGTGGGTGTTGGTCTCTTCTCCCATATAACAAGAGACAGGACAAGAGGAAATCGCCTCAAGTTGCGCCAGGGGAGGTTTAGATTGGACATTAGGAAAAATTTCTTTACAGAAAGAGTGGTTAAACATTGGAACAGACTGCCCAGGGCAGTGGTTGAGTCACCATCCCTGGAAGTATTTAAAAGACGTGTAGATGTGGTACTTAGGGACATGGTTTAGTGGTGGACTTGGCAGTGCTAGGTTAACGGTTGGACTCAATGATCTTAAAGGTCTTTTCCAATCTAAACAATTCTATGATTCTATGATTCATACGTGGATGGAAAAAAATTATGAACAAGAACCTTCTAAATATATTACTGCTATAAATATCTGTCTTTGAAATCAACATAACAGTGTTTTGGCTAGCTATTTAATTTAGCTTTATTTTCTTTGCTTTTGAGTGTTGTTTGGTTTTGAGTCTTAAAATAGAACACACTAATTATAATCTACATAAGCTTTCTTACTATGGAGCAAATGCTGTTTTCTTCCACCTCAGATTGTTAATTCAGCCACAACAAAACGTATAGAAGAACCTCTAATACTTTTCTACAACTTTATACTGATGTAACTGATTGTACAAGGTGATGGGTTATGAAGATATGGAGTCCATGAGCTTTGTTTACACAGCCAGGTAGGATGCCCAACGCAGCCTCTGAGTTTAAGAACACGAGTAACTGGTAATTGATGGGCTTGCCAGAGAGATGTAAGGCAACTGCTGTCCTCAGACTGTTATAGTAGTAATTGTGGGTAGATGGGAAGTAATAATAAATAAATCCCAAACATTTCCTTTCATAAGAGAAGAGATTTATTGCCAGATTAAATAAAACCAAGTCACAAACCAATATACATTACATATAGGAAAAGTAGCTTCTTGTTTACAACGTCTTTGGCCAGGTTTCCAATTGCAAGGCAAGAGGGATTTCTGTGACTTGCACAATAGTTCTTCATCCTTCAGTCCCCACCTTACTTGTGTGTATACTCCCTTCTTATAGAATATTTACTTCCATTAATTACAATATTTTTAACATGCAATTGACTCTGCTTAAATATCCTTGAAAAGGAAAAATACAGGTAATATTAGTATCTGTATACTTTTTAATTTATTTCTTGATAATATTCTGTCTCTATAACAACTTGTTCATGACAGTATCACTCATACCTTTGGTTCACATTACTCTCATCCACAGTGAACAGGTACCTGAGAGTAAACTTCTACTAGTACGGGAAGAGAAAGTTCTTTGTGGGTTTGGTTTTGGTTGGTTGGGTTTTTTTTTTTTTTTTTCATTTTAAAGGATCTGAAATGCTTTGAAAGCTGTGGACAGCCCATCCAAATGGTGTTTTTATAGCTATTTCACATGGCCAGGCATGAGTACTTGAAGGTACAAAGTCTGCTGGTGCTGGAGATCTGGGTCAGATAAAAGAAGACAGATCGCCTTTGTCCAGACTGCCTACCCTGAATCAAGCCTTGCATCTCCTGCAAGAGTGCTTGCTATTTGGCAGAGGCCAAAGCCATGCCAGGGAAGGTGTTAAAAATTCAATAGTAAGGACTACCATGTGTAATTCTAAAAGGCACATCTTAGCCATGGTTTTATTTAACAGTAACCCAGGAAACAGCATAAATCTAATCCTTTCAAAAATCAAAAGCTTGATTTGAAATTGAAGGTAATACTCCATGTCCACCATGTGGACACACCGCAACATATATCGTGGTATGTGAATTTATAATATTACTGCACATATGTGTTGTGCCACAATATAGAGAGAAGAGGGGATCTCAATAGAAATAACTAAAATATTTTATTCTGCGTTGTGTTTGTTTGTTTTAATAAACTAAAAATTTAGTCTAGCCGTACTTAAAATGAACTGGGCCATAGTCCAACTAGGTCAAAGACAACTTAAAATTCCATGCTACAAAGCCACATTCATCCACCTATGACAAACATTCAAGAACAAATATGCTGATTTTATACACAAATGCTTTGTTACTGATCAGTATTTAAGTTATTAAATTTAATTTGGTAAGGAATGAAACTGAAAGTGAATGTAGAACTGCCTTTAAGCATGTAGCAGAAACAAGGGAAAATCAAAAATCTTATCTTAACATAAACCTACTGTCTTAAATAGTGCCTAGATCTTTAATACAAAGGCAGAAGAAAGCCTCTTTTTTTAGATTCCATACTGGGATCACTGCCGACTGCCAGACTTCATGCCTTATGCCAGAGTTTTGTTCAGTGTTTTCTCCCTGCAACAGTAGAAGAGCTGCAATGTAACTAAACTTTTGCACAATTATTTCAAAGAATGAAGCAGAATTTCAATTACTTGCACACTGTATTTTCAGAGGAGCTAACTGCGTATTCAGTTGGAGGCATTAAATAGATACAACTGCATCTAAAAAGAATGCTTTTTCCTGTGACCTCAGCCGTCAGAAGAAGAAAAACACAGCTGGGAGCAGTATCACAAAGCAGACGACCTAGAGGAAGAGAAGGCTGCAAGCTGTGCCTCAGTAGGGCATGGACAGCTGCAGAAATGGAGCTGTGAAGCAGCCGGTTCGAGAAAGCCAAGCCAAGCAGTAGCATCGTTATGATAAAGCTGTGGGAAGCTTTTTGAAGCTCTGACACGACTCCCCAAGCAGCGTGGTCAATTGAAAGAGAAGCGCTGCCCAGGGCACGGTGGCCTGTGGAAGCTCTGGGGAGGAGAGGTAAAACGTGTGCATGCCAAAGGGCAGGAGACAGCTGGGCTACAACAGGCATTGAGAGAACTCACTAACTGCCTGCTGACCCAAATGGCAAAGAAACGAAGCCAGGGCTATGCTCAAACTTAGGGTAAGTAAAGGTTAGTAAGCCGTTTATGCAACTGGTATGAATGGCATGTGAATGCTATGGGATAATAAGAAAGAAAATAAACTAAACTTTTTTTTTTTTTTTTTTTTTTGGGGGGAAGTGTCTCTCCACAGGAGATTGTTAAAGGTGACTGGGTAGGGAGACCGAATACAATTCTGGGAGGAAACATGTCAAGACTCAGCAGGGCAGTATCTTAAAATGAAACAACACCTCTCCCAATATCATCAGAAGATGAGGCCTGGCCCTGAGCTGACAGCCCAAATCCAGTCATAATCTGAAAGCAATCCTGCCAGGCTGGCTTTCCACTATGATTTGCTGCAATGGTCCTTCCTATACCTATAACAAAAAAAAGGAGAAATGCAGAATGCCTTGGTAATGGACACAAGCAGAAAGACCCTCCCTGTGACTAGGATGACAAATGTATTTGGACTAGATGAAGTTATTCAGAGATCTGTGGCTGACCTTACGCTCCAACCACAATGGCAGATACATAAAAACATAGCCAAGCTGATCATGAAAAGGGTAAAATCCAATTCTGGGGAGAAATTCAGCATTAACACAACAATTCAAACATGAAGTTGTAGCTATTCATTCCCCTGTAGTACCATCCCTGCTGATTTCTCTACCTCATTTACTGTATAAGCTCTTCAAAGCATGTCACTTCAGGGTTTTTTTGCTGTACAGTAGTGTTGAGAGGACAGTCTGAAAGCAACAAACAATAAAAATAATATATAAAAGGAAAATATGAACACCCCAAAACAATTTTAGAGCCTTTAAAAGTGTAGAGAGTCTTATCTTTCTAACATAAATGAAAAACAAGAGGAATTGAAGTGATTGGTAATATACCACAGGCATAGGTTTGAATAAAGCTCAGATATGAAGTGCCTGAAAGTTACTGCAGTATAAAGAATACTTCAAGAGTTTCCACAAACTCACAATAGTCTTAATTCAGACCAATTAAACAGATGAGCACATTACAAGAGCTACTGTTAAAAATTAGCACTAATTTGTGTTCCCAATTGCCAAGCAAAAGAGTGGTCATAAAAAATAGGCTGTCCTCCTGCCCAGGTTGTTATGTCACTCTTGGGCCACACAGGACCCTGTATATGGATAATATTTGAATGACCTCTGTCTACTTAGATAACATTTGGAAATCTTTCAGCTAAAGTTTTGACAGCTCATTCTTTAACATAGGGAAAACTGAAGACTGGATATGCTAGATAGGAGCTTTCCCCTGGCTTGCTTTTTTTTTTCCTTTAGGTTTTGTTAGAAGATATCTGAAAATGAGACATTCCTTGTTATTTTTGCCTTTGATTAGGAAAGGACTTTATCCACCAAATAATTTATAAAAAGACACAAACTTTTTTTTACCTATGAAGTCATGGGTGAATTGCTTGCAGCAAAGAAATGAAACCCCACATTTAGGAAGAAAAAAGATTTAGACTGTGTAGTGGTTTGTTTCTGGTATTTTCTTCTCTTTTTTCAGTAGGAACAAATCAAAAGAATCTGCCCTCTTTTCCCCACTCACCTTATTAGCTAATGCCCTGAATATCACTGCAGTTTACAATATCTGTGAGCAATATCCTCTTGAATGTTAGTCATTATGGATTAGATTCAAAAATAAGGATTTAGAGAATGTAGTTAGACCACCTACGAAGTCTGACAAATCTCATTTTTATCCTCCTATGACAACAGAGTTCAAGAGAGCCAAGGGGACTTGAGCTAAATTTGCAACAATTTTTTTTTGGAGCAACATGGTTACACTAGTAGACCAAAACAGTCAGTGCTAAGTCATCTCTCTTCATTTACACTGTATGTGTCTTGGAGGTTTTACCTGGATGAGCTTTAGTGTAGTGATCTGAATCTAACATCTCCATCACACGTATGATCTGAAACTATGCAGAGGACCAAACATTGGATCAGACCTTTATGAGGATTCACAATGTGTTTGGTGTGCACTTCAAGCAGTTTCTGACTTAGTTTTCTCTGAAAAGAACTGACTTACTGCATACCAAACACATGTGCAGTAAGTAGACACTATTGGGGATTTGCTTCAAAATTATACTGCTAATGGGGTCCAAAATACTAACATACATGCTATCTCAAATCATCTGTTTCTGTGGTTGTCAGGTGTGATTGCCCATGCAATCAATAGAGAGAAGTAGTCATAAAGTCTTGAGTGATCCTTTTATAGTGAGCTGTTTGAACACAGTCCTGTTTAGGGTTTTTTAGGTTCAAATTTAGAACTTTTGTGTCCCAACTCAAGTATTATTTAATCGTTAAGCTGTCTCCAGCTCATTTTCTGACATAAAGGTTCTGGGTGGCGTTAATGTAGACACCCTCCTTCAGTGTTTCTTACTGGTTAGCTCAGGTGATCCCTGGCTGTGCATGCTGGCTTCTGTGAATCACATTCATACACACGTTCATTTATCTAGAGATTTTTCAGGGAGCCAATGTGATTACCTAATGTTTGCGGATTTTTCTGTGCTGATTATGCACTTATGTCAGTTACTGGATCCCAGTCATGGTGTCTCCTGGAGTACTGTATTTCATTTAAAAGCAACCAATTATTCTCCTCATCTTCTGCTTCTGCCATTGGCTTTTTTAAATTTCCGTTTTCTTTCTTAAAGATACTATCAGTCAAACTTCAGATATTAAAAAACCCGTATTTTTATCCATTGGCTAAAGATGCAATACCTTTAGCTGAACTTCATATTCCAAGATGCCATCAAGCGAGCAATTAAACTTACCCCATATCCTAGAAAGTTTTAGCAAAGTGAAGTTGAAGCATCATTTGCGGTTCTTAGTTGATGACTGGGCTTCCACAAAACATGAATCATGGGCTTAACTTAGTGCTGAAAGTTTCATGCAAACTCTTTTGAAAGTTGAGCTCTCTTTGAGAGCTGTCACACATAAATGGTGCAGTGAGTCAATCTTTTGTACAACTCTGGAAATGGAAAAGTCCCTTCCATTCCCATGGTGAAAAATAAATGGCAAAACTGATAGATGTTACAGTTTAAGTCATGTTAAGGGAAAAAATCCACTCTGGATGATGTAATCTAGTGTTATGTCTAATGAATAATGACAGGGAAGCCATGCCAAGACCATACTACAGCAGCTGAGCAAGGCAGCCAATGTTTCAGCAGTCTACCTTTGTTAACATGTATCCTATTGAAAAGCATTTCTTCTGTAGTAAATACATATATATATATCAGAGTGTTTATTTATTTATTTTTTGTAACCCAAAATGACTAAATACAAGCAAAGTTAAACTGTGATTTTATTGGGGAAATGAAGAAACGTCCGGAGTGCCTACTGCTAAATCATTCTGATTATGAATTAAAAAAAAATTGCGGTATTTTTTCAGAGGAAAATGTTTTTACAGATTATATATTCTGGGTCCAGAAACTATATCAGACTTCTGAAAAGAGGTCTTTATACCATCAGAACTTTTGAAAATAATTAGAATTAGTAAAGGTTAGAATTGATGATAAACTTGCCTATGAAAGGAATACAGCCAAAGACAGACCTTGCTTAGCAGTGGAGACAGACACACATTTTACAGGTGACAAATAATTGCTGGAAATTCTCCACAGTGATCTGATGAACATTTACTTGGGTCTATAAACTGCATGCAAAACTAGCCACCTTTTCACAGGCTACGTGTTGGGTTTTTCAAACCTAGATGGACTAGCTTTTAGGAGATATATAGATGTATTTAAACCTTATTTCACAGAAATTTTTTTGGGGAGGGGGGCCTTACTGACAGAAGAAAAAATGACAACAGTATTCTATATTTGCAGGCGTATGGGGTACAGTGCCCAGGCGCTGGCAGGGGGGGCTGCAGAGCGGCCTCTGTGAGGAGGGGCCGGGGCTGCCCTGTGCTGGACACAGCCGGTTCCAGCCGGCTCCAACCCACCCACAGCAGGTACGGCTGAGCTTCTCAGAGAAGATGGTGGCATCTCTGTGAAAATGTATTTAAGAAGGGGCAAAACGCTGCTTGGCAGAGAGGAGCGAGGGGAAAAAAGTGTGAGAAACGGCCCTGAGAAACCCGAGGTGAGAGAAGAAGAGGGAGGAGGTGCTCCAGGTGCCAGAGCAGAGATTCCTCTGCAGCCTGTGGAGACACCATGGTGGAGCAGATATCCACGCTGCAGGCCATGGAGAGGACCATGTTGGATCAGGTGGGTAAGCCCTGAAGGAACAGCAGCCCATGGAGACCCCACGCTGGAGCAGGGGAAACATGTTAGAGGGAAGGAGCAGCAGAGAGGAGCTGCTATGGACTCACTCAACCCCCCATTCCCTATCCGCCTGCACTGCTCTGGGCAGGAGTAGAGGAGCCGGGAATGAAGGAGTGAAGTTGACTCTTGAGGAAAAAAAGGGAGGAAGGTAGTGTTTTAATTTGTCTTTGTCTTTCAGTATCTAAATCTATTCTAATTGGCAATAAATTAAATTAATTTTCCCCAACTTGAGTCTGTTTTGACTGTGATGGTAACTGGTAAGTGATCTCCCTGTCTTGACCCATGAGATTTTCCACCTTATTTTCTCCCCCTGTCCTGCTGAGCAGGGAAAGTGAGAGAGCTGCTGGGTGGGCACCTGGCAGCCAGCCAAGGTCAACCCACCACAGCAGCTATTTCTTTAACTGAATAGTTCAATTTTTCTGTATATTTTTAAAAATACCAGCTTGCATGGAAGAATCTCTGGAGAGAGGTTATGCTTTAGACTATATGTCAGGGTACAGAAGTAAAAAGATATGTGCAGAAATATATATAAAGCACCTCTTGTCCTGTATGTTTTACACTGGTAGGAGATAAGACCTGAAAAAGGATGCATGAATAATGTGTCATCATGCTGAGCTCAGCCAGAGCATAAGACTTGAAGCAATCTGAAGGTTAGGGCAGGCCAGAAGCAAAATACATGAATAGATATATACACATGTGCACCCAAAATAGCTTATTCTGTGATTCTCATGCAGAGATATACTTAAAATCGCAATCTTTACGACTGGTATTTGAAAACATCTATGCATTGAACTCCGGTCGTCCTATTGACATTGAATCACACTACAGTTCATGAGCATCCACTGTGAACGAGGTTATTGCTTATCCAGAGC
>NW_009214858.1:8124-24744 GCF_000690835.1 Fulmarus glacialis
GGGAAGATTAATCCACATGACCAACAAGCAAAACCAGGTGTATTTTAAAATTCTGCTAGCTTATATAAACCAGTTTAACACAGTTTCAAAACTGTTTTGACACAATCCAACACATCTGAAGCTGTGCTTTAGCCAAAGCTTTGCACTACAGAACTACTTATTGTAATGTTAGTCTGAATCTCAACAGGATTTCTCATGTATGTTCATCTAACACTATTAAAAGAGAAGTTCTACCATCAAAATGCTATACAAAGGACTCACATTTTTACAGCTGACTCTTAAGGTCACAGAATCACAGACTTCACTGTGTACTTCAGGGAGAAGAAATAACATAAATATCTAGCTGAGATCCAACCGGAAAGCAAAAAAAGGAGTGTTTAAACCGACATTAAAAAAAAAACAAAAAAACAAAAAATCCAAAACTTGGTAAAATATTAATGTACTGATGACTGAGGGATATCACTCACTAATAAGCAAATGGAAAGCTTCCAAAAGTGAGGCTGTGTTGAGAAGATGATGTTCTCATTTACAAGCATTCAGGTCTCTGTTTGTTTTTAATAGATGCAGCAGTTACAAAAACAAGATTACAGAGGCCTTGCGTAGACCCTGTGGCATCTGGTTAAGTGGACCACAATCTGTCTTTTTTTTTTTTTAAGGCCTACATCAAAGATGTGCCCTGTTTATCTTTGTGCATTTGCTATGCAAGTGACCAGACTCACCATTTAAAAACTTGATTGGATATGTGTCAAATTAGACCTGCAGGAATCCTTTCACTTCCTGTAGGGACATGTTAAATGGATCTCTAACTTGAAATCTTTCTCCCTAGTTTTTGCAAAACAACTTTCATTTCAAAGGGTTGTAAAGGTACTGTAGCAGTCATACGGTCATTGCATTTTTTAGTTCTCTGCCTGTCAGTCATTGCTGCATTAAAGGTATATAACAAAACCAAAAATTCACGACAAACTCTGTAACATGAAAACACTGTCATCCTAAAGGACTGGGAATTCTGATTTTTCTTTTTAGGATAATTGAGCCATCTAGAGGAGAAAATCTGTTTTCTATTATTCTTATTTCAGACAATAAAACCAATCCATTTGATAGGAAATGATGTGTTTTGCAGCCAACTGGGTAAAAATCAGAGCATTCTGAGAGGATTTACGCGGGAAAAACAAAAACAATTTAATCTGAAAACACAGTGCAAGTGGAGTTTAAAAGGTATAGTATTAATATAGGTATTGAAGAATATATTTAGATTCCTCTCATTATATGTGTTTTCTTGGAAAATGATAGTGTAGGTGGTTAAGCAATAGGGCTTAGCTGTAGCCTTTCAGCACAGCTGCAACAAATAAGTAGTCTACAGTCTCTATTAAAAGGAAATAGATATTGATGTAGGAATACCTGAAGATAATGAGACTGATTTCAGTGGGAGCTGGAGTAGATGATTTCTATGGTTCAGCTGAAATCTTTAATTTACCTCATAAGATGTAAGTTACTCAAAAGTAAAGTAAGGAATGCATTTGAGTATCTCATACCTGCTAATGATATTGGAAGCTGTTACTTTTTTATAGCTCAATTTAAAAGAGAACAAACAGAAAAGTAAAAATGTCATAAAAATATTCAAAGAAACCCATAAAATAGATTTAAGGCTTGCTTTTTCTTTGCACAACATTAACTTGTTCTTTCATCAGTAGACACAGGGAATAACTGCTCAATAAGGGCATCTTAAAAGAGAGGTAATCCAGGGGAAAGACAGAGACAACCTTGTGGTGATTTCACTCATCGCTTTATTATTACTACTGACAGGTAACTGAATTTCTCCTTTGCCTGAAGCCATACCACCTGAGGTTCTAATCTTGTCAGATTTTATGTGCTAAGCACGGTTGAAAGAGCTCTAAGGAATAACAGGTACTGCAGGAAACGGTTATTCTTCCTCTTGACTAGTGACACTTGCCAGTGCAACACACTTCCAGTGACTTAATACTTTCAACAATATTATAGTAATAGTATATAATAGCTTCTGTGATATGATCCAGGAGGTAGGCCAGCAGACTCAAAATCAAAAAATATCAGCTTATCTCACAGTTTTGTCCATTCTGCCTGATTGGAGATGCCTCGGGAAAGGACAAATCGGCAGGGTGATCAAGGACAGCCACCCATGGGTCCCATCATGCACTTGCTCGACTCTGTTCCAGCATGCTGCGTAACTCTGCGTAATACATGCACTCTGAAAAGGGGAGGTTCTGATATTAATCTGTTCTTTTATTTGGTACAAATTTTAATGAAGTTACATACAAATATAGACTTCCTGCACCACGATCAAATTAATCAAAATATTGACAAATGAGAGTTCATAAAGTGAACTCCAGCTTTAGGCAAAGGGAAAGAAGATTGAATAGCTGTAATATTATTTCACCTTTTTGCTGCATTGCTATGATGGATATTAGAAAAGAGACTTTTAACGATATCCATGTTTTTCCAGTGTGGCAAACAGTGATGATGTCTGTTTATGTTTTTAAAGGGGTGATTATGTTAGACAAGTAGACAAGTTCTCAGAAACCTTGGTCTGAAGCCAGGGGAAGGAATATGAGGTATTCAGTTTCTTGGACTGGGATTCTTCCTGGAATCATCTTCCGGTGATTTTTCTTTCCCACTTTTGGGTTGTTTTTTTTTTTTTGTGTTCCCCAATTTGCCTCCATCATCATCTTTGGCCGCCACACGTTTTATCAGGTCCTAGATTCTTTCAGTCAGCATTTCCTGAAAACTGTAACAAATTAATTGCAAGACTCCCATGAATCTTCCTTTGGATTTCCATTTAACCTTAAGACTAGGTTTAATTTTTACAGGTGGATTATAAGGCATCTGAGAAATGCTCACATGGTTTTTTTCCACTAGCTTTGCCTTCAGATCAATAAACTCAGTCAGAGAGGCTGTTATAAACAACTAGAAGGTATTTTAAACACCACACATTTTCTTGCAATGATTATCTATACTCAGGCATGCCCCACTGCCCCAACTTCTAGGCTTTAATAGGACAGTTGTAAATCTAGAGTTCAGTGGAGCCAAACCTCAGTTCTACTGATGAAAATGAAAAGCGATCCTGATCCACTGGCTGAGTGTATTTTTCCTGGCTTGAGTAGCCCTCACATTTCCTTAAAGCTGATGAATCTTACGTAATCCAGGAAGGGGGACAAATTTTACCAACCTAGTTTTATATCTCTCCTCCATTTCCACATGTTATTCATTTAATCATTACCTTGTATCTGGCAGTGTCTTAGAGACACCTTGGCAGTTAGCTAAGATACCTCCACCCTTCCCTTTTCTGAGCTGTCATTTTCTTAAGTCGTTGACTCAAGTGACGTGTCATGTCATTTGGTTACTTGTCTTGTATTATTTGACTTCCTATATTCATTATTCTAATATTTCATGAAAAAATGTGAATTACAAGGTAGATGTTCTGGAATTTTAGAAGGTTTTATTAAAGCATGTAAAAAGTAAAGAGTATATGGGTACATGGCAGACAACATACCTTTTCTACATTTGAGGCATAGAATTCTTGTCATAATCTAACCAAAGACACAGTTAGTCTTGGCACCCCGAAGTCCTTACCAAGTCAAAACAATAAATATTGCAATCTCAATACAGGAGCCAGCAGTGACCATATAAAATCCACAGCTGCATAACTTGTTGTGCCAAGTTCTAGATATTGAATGAAAAGCAAAGTTCTGCATGTGAGGAGACACAACACAGGGTTTGAAATGCTCTGCATAAGGTTGGAAGAGTATTCAACCTCGATGACTTGCTGATAGAGCTGGGCAATTAGAAGTCAAAAGTTAGATGGAGACAATAGTTATGAAACTAACATCTATTAAGACAAGAGAGAAATATAACTGCCTGGAGAGAAAAATAAAAAGGAAAAAAATAAGGAAAAAAAAAAAAGAAAAAGAAAAAAGGAACAGGATATGAAGATAAGCCTGCTTTCCCAGACTGGGTCCTTTCTAAGATGGAAAATTTGCATAAGAACTGAGTCCCTAGCTAGAAAAGCACCTGAAGGATGTATGAAACAGATAACGGAAAGACAGAGAAGTTTTTCTTGCTGTACATGTCCGAAAGGTAAATATTAGTAGATATCTATTACTTTGTGCTCTGTTTTTTTCCATTAGGAAAGCTGTTATTTGCATTGAATCTTTTAAAAAGAACTTTCACTTATTTTTACTGACTGACGCCTGTGTTAAAAGTGATGTAAGTGCAAGTGGCAAAACCAAAGCTGTGACAATCCTCAGAAATGGGAAGCTGAAAGCACTCAGTGTCCAGTACCCAGTACCACAAAACACTGTGGTACTCACATGACTCCAAGTGACAGAATTAATCTCATCATCCCATTGTGGCTGGTTCTTTCTATACCTGTATTCCATTTCTCATCTTTCTGTCAACCACTATCAAATACCTGGGGCTTTGGAAAAACTGGCTATTAATGTAGAATACTGTGATGAAGTAACTGAGTAAACACCAAGTAAATTTTGTTTTGTTTAGCCATGCACGTGTCTTTGAACAGGGTTACTTACAAACAGCATAGTGGAGAAGCTACTTTCTGGAAATCTTGGCTTTCCTATTATTGGCTGGGGTTAAATCTATACAATACATTAACTGAATATAAAAATTGTAATGAAAGGGAAGGGTGGGTACAAAGCAAAATTCTCTGCTGCCTGCCTCAGCTTCTCCCTCCATAAAGCCTAACACCACTCCCCTGGTTGAAGCATGTCTTCCCAACACTGGAACCTTGTTCTCCTGCTAAAAAAAGGTAGATGTTTATGTAACAGTGCCACCTGGTGCTACCTGCCAAAACAAAAGCTTTAACATGGAATGAAAAAAACCAACCAACCAAACAAAAGGAATCAACATATTTTATGGCATTAAGCATACGATAATATATTGTTTCAGCCCTTGTACTCCGGTATGGCCTTCTTTTCCATTTTTTTTCACTGCAATTTACACCGAGATCAGGTTTAATTGTGATTTTTTCTGAGAGAGAATTTATACTGAAAACATACACGAAAATCTCTGAAATTGTGTAAATTATAGACAGTGCTATAAAACTAATAATTATGTTTTGTGTTATTGCTAATATTTGAAATATTTTCATTACAGGCCCTAATATCTAGTCACCAATTTAAAAGTATATAAATGTTTGTGCTACGAAACAAAGGTACTGAAAAAGTGTTTTAGAAGGAAAGCACAGTGTGAACAAATTCAGTGAAAGTCTAGTATCAGCTGAAAACTGGGACTTTAGTTAATTATTCTACTACAGTACCTTCAGAATAAGTTATCCCAAGCAAGGGAGTAGCAAAACAACGTGGCATAATAAAAAGATTTCTTTATAAACCATTTTTTACTATATTTCCTCTTGCAAAGGTGATTTCCTTCTCAAGTCAGCCACCCTGGATTTATTTTTCACTTATATATTTATTGTGTGTATATATATATACACATTACACATACATACACACACAAAATATATGCAAGAAATGACCATCGGCCATTAAAATGTTATTACAACTCCTATTAGCTCGACAACCCTCTTGACCTCACTTGGAAACATCATCTGAACCACAGGAGGTTTTCTTGCTTTCAGCCTTGGCTGTAATAACATGAAGCACAGAAATACTTCATTCCAGGCACCAGATGGGCTGGTAAGTTTGTTCTAGTGTCTTGCCACCAGCTTGCAGACACAACAGACTACAGATAACTGTCACTAAAACAAAAATACTTACTGGCTTTCAAATGATTGTACCAAATCTGTTGCTGCAGTATGTTTCTATTTGTCCATAATTGCACTGAACCTTTAGTTCTTGTAATTGCAGAATCTTGAAAGGATAACATAATAGACACCTCCTGGGCCATGAGTTTGTGCTCTGCTGTCTTTGTTTGTACAGTGTTTGTCTTGCATGGCATCAGTCTGAAACGAGCAGTGCTCATTAGAAATGGCAAACAAGTCATATTGACTTTAAAATAAAAGTTCTTCACAGAGGTATCCCAGCAACTTCCAAGTCCTGAAGGTTGCATTTTTTTAACCTCCGTGACAATTTTCCCTTGCACTCACTCTGTTGCTTTGCTTTTTTTGAAGACAGGCACCATTTCTCCACCTATGGTGGGGAGTCGCACTTTTATCCTCATACAGAAGATGAGTCAAATAAAGGTCTGCTGTGGAAGAACATCCACTAACAACAGATGGACCTGGGTAGGTTCAGCAGCTAATATAAGTGCTAAGAGCCAAATCATCCAGATTTGATCATGCCATGTCTGCTATTACCAACTCCCAAACTCAAAGCTGATGAAACAGATTAGAAAGCCACCATTCTTCAAAGAAATCAGTAGCCCATATGCCTAAACTCCCCTTTTTGAGCTCAGGGAGGATAATGATTATAGCATCTTCCCTGGAGATAAAGAACTGGATTCTCCATTTTTCTTCACTGGGACTCAAAGCCAGGAATTCAGTGTCAGGAGAGGTTGACACTGATTATGTATTCTTAACTCCCTCTGGATTTATACCAGCTGGGGTGGCCCAACATCCAAGCATTTTCCTTTCACTTAGGGTGTTTATTCCTATTTTCTATTTTTTTGGTGTGTCCCGAGTTTTCATTATTCCTCTAAATGGTTGTTTGCTGTAGCATTTTTTTTCCTTTTTGAATAAATTCTGGAAAATCACACTTAGTTTTAAAACAGCATTAGGAATTACAAGTCACATTTGGTTTATGTGATTATTAAAATGGACTAGTCCTAAAACTGAAAATTTAGGGGAAGAGAGAAAAATAACAGACAAGGTTGAAAAATGGGTTATTATTCAGGGATCACAGACCTCTAAGGGCTAATCATTGACTGCTTTTATTATGCAAAACGGCATCTGGTGTTCAGCTTCCACATTTGGAATAAGTGTTGTCTAATGAACCTGCTATTCTACACTTGCTTTCTACTTTTAATATCCTGTTAAGCACACTGATGGCTTATCTGCAGTAAGAATCAGAGTTTTAAAAAGAATTAAATTAATCCATCCAAAGGTACAGAAATGTAAATCCAGTTATTAGTTAGGTCATTGACAACATTAGACTACCCACTAGTTTGCTTTTTTTAGGAAGAGCAAGAGATGCACAGATGTGAAAGGGGAAAAGTGTCACCGTTTTGACTTCCTTTCCTTTCAGTCTTTGCAGCATGGCCTGTGGTGCTTTGTACACAAAAAGGCAAGGAAATCCAATCCAATGGGAAAAGCCTAATTAAAGACAAAGACTGTAATGCCGTTTTCCTTCAGTGGGAGGGTTTTTTTAGGAGACCTGTCATATCCAGTAGAGCCGTTGCAGGGGAGACAGGTAGTGATATTTGTTGTGGATTATGTGATTCAATAACTCCAATAAAGAGCTAACATATTTACCCTGGTTCTGACTTCCTCCTCCCCTTTTCCTGCAGTACAAGGCATTGGAGAGCAGTGGTGAGAGCCAGGCAGGTCTCTTTTATGGGACTCTAGTGTATGAGACAGATGAGCCAGGGCCAAGGGTTGGAAGGGATATGCCCTGGGAGTTCATGGCTTGCATGTTACGTGTTGCCAAGAGCACCCAGAGTGTAGGAAATACGGGTGTGACTCCAGCCTGTACTTGCTTGTCTGTAAATGGGACGTCTCTCAGGAACAGTAGAGACAGGCCAGGGAAATGCTGTCAGCCTTCAATATTGTCCTGTGAAAACAGGCAAACTTATCCTTTGCTCACTCCAGGAACAATTCTATTGAGCACGTACCTGATTATGTATTGGCATGGTATGGGTTTCAGGCAAACAACAACAAAAAAAAAAGCCAAAAGATACAGTGCACAGCTTGAGTTTGCAAGTTACACCATGCAGGGGAGCAAAACATCTCTTCTCCCCACTGACCAATTTTCAAAAGCACCTAGATATAGGTCTTGAACTCTCAGTGGGATTCGTCTGACCAAGCGTAGACACCTAAATATACTCATCTGATAGTGAACTGGTTATTTTAATGCGTGCCCTGCTACCAAGTGACTCAAATAGGTCAGCTAAAACCCCCTTTATAAGTGTTTATATCTCTCTGTTGACTACAAAGTAAGTCTCAAGTGGCTAGTTCAGATGTAGATGTCTACACTGCAGATGTCTAAACTTAATGAGATGAATCTCAACCATAAGCTTCCTACTCACTCGGGAACAGGAAAAGAGTTTGGAAGCAGCTTACTAAAATATACAAATGAAAACATTGTTCACTTACAACACTTTAATTCCAAGTGCTCCCAGAAGCGAGAATGTAAAGATCTGGCAGAGAAATAGTTTCACCCCTCTTAAAAAGCACTGACAAGTTGACAGTACTGTTGCTACTCTTGTAGCACTTTTGCTACATACACAGCACTACTTGTAGAGGCAGGATTAGGCTTGGGGGAAACTGTGTGCCATTCTGATAGTCATGGTAATGTCACCTGGTGGGTTGAGATCTAATACATTGTAAAAGAGGTTCGCAAATTAGGTAAAATGCTCAGCATGTAATATGAGCTAGCAGAATTCATTTTTCCACTTACTTCATGCTAGTTCTAGTTTGTTCAAAATAGAAGAGCTAAGACACAGTAGCTGTGGTGGTGTCTGGGTACTTAGTTTCATTTTAGATCAATTGTTACTAGTTCAAAATTATCTATACACTTGTGTTTTATTTAGTGGCTAACAGCTATTTTATTCTTAATTAGAGTTTTTATTTCATTTCATCAGTATTTCATTTTCATAGTAAATTGAGAAGATGGCAGATTTGTTATAAATCATTTTGTGCTTTGGGGAAACTGGGCTAAAGTTATATACCTTTCTTTGAAATATATCATAAAAGACAATTCAGTTACTGATGAGGCATGAATGTATCTAATGGCATATTCTGTAGGGTGATTTGTTTTAATTCTCACAGTGGGACCTGTTATTACACAGTGGTAGAATGGGTCACTGAATTACAAAATTAAAGCTGATGCAAGGCATTCATTTCTAGCTTATTTGTAAACTCAAGTATTTGGGATAAAAATATGCTGACTATAGAGACAGTGTATGGCAACACGCACGGCAGTGGCAAATGTCTCTTAATAATAAACAGCTGCGTGAGGTCAGATGTTAAGGAAATTCAAGGCAGTGGCACATTGGGATTTTGTCATATGTGCATTAGCCCAAACGAAGTCAAGGGAAAAGTATCTGAGGGTAGGAATAATTTCTATTACCAGAGGTTACTCTTCAAGGGCAATTAAACGTGCTGGCTCATATTCATATTGCTGTGCCACAGGATGTGAAAAATAAACAAAAAAACTGCTTTTGATGGAAAGCATTGCAATAAATTTGCTGGATTTTCAAAGTTTAAAAATTAATAGTTAATTACTGAATCTGTGACAAAAGGATGGCTTTTCTGTTTTTTTGTGTTGGGTGCTTGTGACTTTCATTTCTGCTCTGTGAAGGGATATAACATTCTGCACCCAAAAGCACTTCAGAAGCACGTCGTTTGTTCATGTATACGTCTGCTGGTCCTTACCTCGACTGGCAGAACTGCATTCTTCTGAACATCTCTGTTCAGTTTCCACAAAAATGAAAATAAGAACCTCACAGCTCCGTATCTTATATAGTATCATTAGGTCCTGTAAATATCACACAGGAAGATTGCTTTAGGCAATGTTCAAAATTAGTGGAGACACTGATTTAATTTAAATCTTTCAGCTGACCTCAGAGAGACAGATCCTTTGTCTATTTATCCAAATTCAGTCATTTTTTCAATGAATCATGGCACAAGACATTGGAAAAAAGCTACCCTTGGCGTTCATTTTAACTAGTGTCTGCTACAGTATCTTGTATTATCTGTGTCCCCACACAAAACATAACTTTTATCAGCAGCTAAAATGCTGTACTTTATATGGAACAGACAAGTAAACTGAATTCTTGAACAGACTCTCCACTTTCTAGAAAGTGAATCTTGAATTTAAGTAGCATCATTACTCAGATATTATAAGACAGAGGTTATTCTTTGTCTTCTGTAACAGCTTACTGCTATTAAATCCTATATTGGGATTGCTAAAACACCAGGAATCATTCAACTTCTGTTATTAAGTGAGCTCTAGGAATGAGTTAAAAAGAAGAAAGGGGTTTCCAGAATTATTTTTTTCTTGCCTTTTTACAACGCTGGGGAAGAATTAAGTGAAGCTGGGTTGAGAAATGCAGATGTTACTGTAGTCTGTGTAATATCATAGATACTAGTCCACCAGCATCGTTCTGAGACTGGAAGTAAGAAGGTGAGGGTAAGGCCCACTGTGTACTATTAGATGGCGTTTTTCTACAAGTCACCATGAATTTTCCCCAAACTGGTCATAGAAAATTTGGCAGACTCATCACATTTAAACTATAAATTCTGTAATTTCTTTATTTTACACGTGCGCTGGAGCAGCATTTAAAGTCAGCATTTAAAATGTGTTGAAAACATGCTAAACAAAGGTGTAACATTAAAGCCTTTAAAGGCAACATTAGCATCACTCTATTCCACAAGGAATACTATTATCTTACTCTTCAGAAGAATGCAAGAATAGGACTTTAATTCTGTAGTCAAAAGCAAGATGTTAGGAAAGGAAAAATCAAATTAACAACTTTCCTATTTTTAGAACTGCTTGATCAATACGTACTGTGCAAGCACTAGCGAGAGAATAGTTAGCTATTATGTCAACATTTACCCATTTACATATTACCCTAATAATATTCAGATAATTTAGCTATATATCAACTTGTACACTGTTTCCTTAAGGCAAAAAATCTGAAGTGTTTATTCACCTGCTAAATATTGCCAAACCTCAGAGTAGGTCTGTATGTTTATATAGACATACCCTTAAATGTGTGCGTTATATGCAAACATAGGTATCCACATATACATGGGGAACACAATACAAGGTTGTTCAGATTTAGGTCTATGTCTTTCTGTTCATGATTCTTGTTTTCTTCTTTTTTTTATGTCCCATAGCAATCAGGACTGTACTATCCTGGTGTGGCTTCGTGTCCAACAAAAAGCTGATTGCTGAAGAACAGTTCAGTAGCAATGTCACTGTGCAATCCAAAGCCCACATGCACTCCTATTTCCTAGGGTAAGGAAGTGATTATTTTATGTCAGCTTCTTAGAACAGAATTTTTCATTAATGTCAAACACCAACAAAGTTTTATCCTCTTATGACACCTATTAAATAGCAATGCTATGTTGGTGGCAGCAGCCAAAATTCTCATGAAAATAGTTTTATCATTAGCATACTGTGCTATTGGGCTCACTCCATGCAGCCGACACTTAACTACTATATTTCCTACTTTTCTTTCTCATTTATCATTACTTCATTATGATAAATCATCAAGTCACACAACTAGAGGTGGGAAAGATCTGTGTGATCATTAGTATAGCAAAATTTTTCTTCCTTTCTTCCACCTAGTTTTAAATAGGCTTGAAAATGAACTTTTATCCATGTATTTTGAGAGCTACAAAACATTACCGACTTCTCAGTTTCACTCTTTTAATCTTGGCAGGGGTTACAGTTCTTAGTACTACAAATACTTTACAAATTGTCTCTCCCCTTCCACATGCAATTTAATGTGTGAGAAGTGAGGTCTATTCTCTTTCTCATCTTTTAATCGGGGGAACCTGTAGAACAGCTGTGATTTCTCAAATCTGAAAATATATGCAAAAAAAAATTTCCTTATCTGCAGTCCTTCACTTCAAACTTGTCATATTATTTCATTACTAAAATCATACAAATTTAGGTTTTTTAAATTCTTGTCGAGTTCACTTATTGTCCTATTGATTTCTGCTATTTTTTTTTCTATGGAAGTTTCTCTGCGTCACCTAATCTTTGAAGGTATTATCACCTTTTCTAACGTTCAGTATCCCACTTTGCTTTTTCAGTTCTCTCCAATAGACTGCAGAAAATTAAAGGAGGGAAGTTACTAGTGATGACAACTACCTAGGAACTGCAGATAGAAACACTTTCCTTTCCCATTTTGAATGAACTACCTATTTCTGCCTATTTTATAGGCACCTGACAGACTGTCTGTTTTTTTCTGAAGCCAGGTCATCTAACAGGTCAACCTCTTACTGCCCTGAATTGAGTCTGCTTTGTGGAATTGTTCGTTGCACTGACATATGCGTTTGCAGTCATTCTCTGTTGCCTCTCCTCAGTTTCACTCACATTTTCTGGAAAAAAGAAAAAAGAGAGAGAGAAAAAAAAGATTATTAGGTTTAGATACTCACTGTATCATTTTCATGCCCAGAGAATTAAAACTGCTTTTCACATTGCAAAGGAGCAATATTGCTTTCTCAGGAAGACCTCAAGTCTCTAACTTTTGTTTCAGACTGTTGTGAAAGCCAAAATGGATTCAGATCAGAGCACACTAGTGACAGTGAAATATGTGGACAGTTTTTCTTTTAAGGTATCAACATCTGATCTTTCACTTATCAAGCCCTGGGTAGTCTATGGAACCTTTTACAAACTTACTTTAGTTACATATATTAAAGTGTTAAAATAAATATTCAAATATTTTTAATGTACTTTTCACTACTAATAAATCAGATACTATATGAGGTACTCTCAACATGATCGTACACTCCATAGCAAATGACATCTGTCCAGACTGAGAAGGCTACAGCTTATATATCTATACCAGAACTCTGTAGTTAGTGGTAAAAACCAGACACATGCAAAGTGGGATTAGTTGAACTGCTCTCTAGAAAAGCTTGTAGGTCTCTGCGGACAATAAGGGAAGCTCAAAGGTAGAATTTTACATAACAAATATCTCAAGTCAGATTAGATGCTTCTCATTGTAAAAAGACATGTGCCTCCATGCTTTTCAGGTTAGTGTTGGATTCTCTACTGTTGGCTCATCCTAAAGATTTCTGTAGCAATCTACTCTTCAAAATTATGCATCAAGATTTTCTCCAGCCTACTGTACTCTATAGCAGGGGTTATTTTTTGCTTCAGTTCAGTATGCACCATTACAAAAGCTCCAAAGCATAAGCATGGAAGGCTTCCCCCCTCCACCCCTTTAAAGCACAGCTTGTATTGCAAAAGCCTTATCTTTTTAATAAAATAGAGAACAGTGACATGTTTAGTACAGAAGTCCCAAGACTGGCATCTGTAAGGTAAACCAACATATAGCTTGTTCAAATCTTCTCCCTGAAATATCCTCTGGAAGGCTTGATGGGGAATGACTTTTCTGTCTTAGTAGTGCTCACCTCACTTCCAGCAGCATTCTCTCATCCTGTTCAAAAAGTAGATTAACTCCATTTAGAAAATCGTAAGCCATGAATTTTGCTGTCAACAGCAATGCAGGTAATTGTGAATTTTATGCCTCCTTCATAGAACCAGATGATTAACATCTGGCTGCAAAAGATCCATACAAACTAAATGTAGATGAGATATAAGTAATTTTGGGCTGACAAAGTTTTCTGAGGAATTAATCTAAACCATTCTTTCATATTGAATGTAATGATCGTGAGGTGATTGACTGACGCAAATGAATAACTCAGTGAACCTTCTCCCTCACAAGACTGAGTTAGTTACCATTTGCCCTTCCCAGATCACAAGTTCCTTCATCCTTAATCCTTTCTCTCTATCCAGAATCTAAGCAAATTTTTAAAATTCCTTCCTTAAGACTTTTTAAAATATAAAATCCTTAAAAGAAGATTGATAGCATGGAGGGTTCTTCAGTGCTATAATACCCATGTCTTTTCTTCCTGCCTTACACCTTTGGAACTTTTCCCTTATATTATAGGCTCAAAATGTTATGCCATGCCCATCGACTGTGTCCCAGGTAGCCTCACAGTCATGTGTTTCCTTCCTCAATGAGAGGTTCTGAGCACTGGTCCATTTTTCACAAAAGAAACCTGCCAAGAATAGTGCGAAATAACTAGGGGGGGGTACAACTCCGCAGCAATTCATTACTAACATATCTGCTGTTTAGTAGAACTTAATTTGGGGTAAGATTTAGCTTGTTCAGAGGAGGTAAAACAGTTAATAGCTGTGCTAATCATCTGAAATAGATATTGAGTATGTCCATAGAATGAACATGCATTCTGATACATTGTAGAACATAAACTATGGGTTCTTTGCTTCAGGCCCTTTCTGGCATTTAAAATAATTGCAATAACGGATATGCTAAGTTTATTCCCAGATGTTGCTCCAGTAAAGACAAATGTTAATTAAAAAAAAAAAAAAAAGATAGCCAGTGGACTTAACACTGCTAAAATGAGCAGAATTTAGTCAAAATCAGCAAGACCCAAATTCACAGAAACAGGTAGATGAATGCTGAGTATAGCATGAAAAAGCTCAGCTTTTAGCTGTTAAAGTGGAATTTCCAATCCTCATTGAGGCATTTAAGCTAGAATTAGACTTTTTTCCATCTTCACAGCCTGAACCACTGCATAACCAGGACAGCAACAGGAAGATAAACTGCAAGCATGCTGCAGTTTGCAGTAGTACTCTTCCCATGCAGAAGGGTAGCCCTGGGTCCTTGTCTCTGTTCCTGCTGCTTTTGCACCACGTCTGATGTTTTTTTCTTTACTGCAGAATGCATAAACAGACTGGAGCAAATATTCCTCATGCCTCCCTTCTTCTGTCATAGTCAATTAATTTCTTTGATGTTGGTGAATCAAGTTCCTTCTCGCATGTTCACTCCCTGACTTCCTGGAACGATAAATTACTTATTCCTTGAGAGACTTGGGCCAGATTCAACAGCAGTGGTGGAGGCTGACTGTGTTACAATCACAGCTATACAACACCTGTGTCCGGATCACCAGCTTCAGGTGAACTTCTGATTATAGAGATCGTTACGGTCAGTAATCCTTTTTAAGGACGTCATAGTATTTACAATTATAAGCATCCTGTGTGATACTGAGCAAATTGTTTCAGGTCAGCTATTCAAAGATATTTAGATTCTTCCTGAAATCAGAAGTTATGTGAGATTTAGGCAACAAAACTGAGGATATCAGTTTTGCCTTTTCCATGCAGAGAGATGGGACATAACATTTCCTTCCCTTGGGGCAAGACAAAAAGGATAAATACATTACAAATTATGGGGCACTAAGATATCACAATGATAGAGGTTGTCAAAGAACTCAGCCTGAAGAGCTTTCTAATGAACAAGTCCTGTTTTCATTAGTGACTTAGAAGACAATGTGTAGATTAATTTGTTGTATCTCAACTATCAAGCATAAATTGGGAAGTGTAAGTCAGTGCCTTCCCCCATCACCTTTCATGTTTCTGTCTCTAGACTCATTTTAACAAGTTGTGAAAGCTCTCCTGAAAGGTCATAAGCATTCAGTATGTCTTAGGATAAATCTGGTATTTTGCAAGGTTGCCTTCTCATTGGTTTTCTGACAGTGATGAAACGGTGTCAGCCTGGAAGCAAATGCCAAAAATATATAACTAAGAAATATTTTTGTTTTCAGTACTCTTGTTTGTTCTTTGCATGTCACGTTGGAGGAAATGTCAGTTCTGCATGTTTACTATTAGCAGCTCCCTGTCTTTTATCTACTTTCCATTTCATGACTATCATTTTCACTTCTCAACTGTGGAGATACACTAAGTTCCCTTCTACTCTTCTTTACCAGTCATATGGTATTTCAGCCTCTACACATTATAGCTTACATATTTTCTTTTGTTCTGTGATTTAATGTTTCTGATTTCAAAGCAAACACACTGAAAAACATGTCCTTTCCTCCCTTCCTGCTTACCACTCCCTCCTCTTAAATCTATGACAACAGTAATAAAACGAAAAAAAAAAATACAACTCCTTTTTTTTTGGCTTAAAACATCTCAACAATGTCAGAACAGTGGAATTTTTTTTCTATTTAAAACAACATGGCTCTTCATTGCCTTTGATTCAAATTAAATGCTGAATTAATAATAACTTCATACATATCTATTCTTTTCGTCTGAACAGAGCTATGAAATAGTCTCTCATACTGCACTTGAAGCTTAAGCCTAACTGATACTGAACACTTTCTACTATCAAACACTTTCTACTATCACTGCTGATGGAAAAAAAGACTATGGAAGCAGTTTGCATGAGCAAGAACTCAAAGCTTGAAAATCAGGGTGACTTTGGAACACCAGCCAACCTGTTATTTTAGAACAGTCTACCTACTTGTGACAAGTTCTCTGTCCAGGTTATCATGACTGCAGTTTTAGTCAGGTAAGGCTCTGATCTGAATATTCCTTAATTTAAGAAAGATGGTGGACTGCAGTGGTAGGCATCTCACTTGAATCGGCTTCTTATACAGAACAGGATTCTGCTACCAGTTAACAAGACTCTGGCAGAGCTGATCATGGTGCAAGACCTCTCTTCTTTTGAGAGGGCTGCAAAGAAGGTCAGACTTGATGGGGGTGACTTTATAAAAGGCAGGAGATTATTGAAAAGAATGTCATCTACCATGTCTTTTGGGCATGGAGGCTGCAATTGATTTATTTTGGCTGAATGCCTTTTCTTTAAAAACAACACAAAGTGTTTGCAAAATTAGTTATAATCTCATGCAGTGGAAGAATAAATAAAGTGATTTGTTTGCCTCTTTAATTAGTTTATTATTATTATTATTAT